>NC_056725.1:1097342460-1097382460 GCF_019279795.1 Protopterus annectens | reverse complement strand
CCTCATTTGGCTCTGCTAAATGAAAATTCACAGATAACAGTAGGATTTAAGCAGAAAACCCTCAAATCACCCCTTAGGGCTGTCTGAATGACAATCCCTCCTGGTCAACCCTCATACCAGTGATAGGGAACAACTGGACTGACTTGTCAGGAAGAGACTGGTAGCATATATGCAGTGGGGACAAACAGTGATAAAAAATATTCCATAACAGTATCACCAAACAAGAGACACACACACACACACACACACACACACACACACACACACACACACACACACACACACACACACACACAATACATGCCCTATCCACTTCCCTAGCCCTTACTCTAACCTTAACACACAAGCAGTCTTATATACACACAGTCATCACAAATGCCAAAACTTTCAGCATGTCCAAAAGTTTTGGCATTATCACAAACTCACACTTGACCAAATGCACACCTCCTCAGTAAAATCAACACTTGATGTTGCTCTTTTCACTTAGGCCTGCATGTGAAAAGTCCTTTCAAAAATGTCAGACACCAAAAATATCTGTTGATGATCTGTTCATTCAAAACAGTGTATAGCAACCATGTACACATGCACGCATGCACACACACACACACACACACACACACACACACACACACACACGTATATGTATTGTGAGTGAGTGTGTGTGCTCGTACATGTGTGCATGTGTGAATGTGTACATGTGTTTGTGTGTGCATGGACACAGCATATACCTGTATGTGTTCAGGGAATGAGCTTTTTATCTTTTATAAGCCTATTATTTTAAACACCTGTACAGCTTTCTGAATTGTCTTCTGTCTTCTCTCTCTCAGCATTGTTTCCACAGCTAGAATACTAACTGCTATTCAGGGACTACATTTCCTTTCAAGGACAACATTTCTTTTGAGGATACTTACAAAAATAGTAAGTCTGGAAACCAAGGGAGCAGCTGCCATCTTTTTCTGGCTTTCAAACCTGGGTTATTTGGCCAGTCCTCCCTTTTACACATATGACCTGCTTTTTAGGTTTTTGAGGTTCATAGGTAAATACTAGGCATGCAGTCTACCCCACTTTCACTGTCTGGTTAAGTGACTTGTCTACAGTCACACAACCATCAAATGGAGACTGACAGAATTGAACTCTGGACTACTAGAAGCAGCTTGGTGATAGCTTATGGCATTATCCTCTGCAGTAACTGCTAGGTTTTAAGCAGGAATGTTGCAGAGAGATTCATGAGAAAGAAACACAGTGAGGGTTACAAAGTGTAAGCAGGGGTCATTGCTGGTTACTCATCTTGTGTGCTATGTCCATACATAGGCTGTTAGCACTGCAAACATGTAGTACTGCAAATGGATAAATGATACCTAAAACCCTTCTGTCATGACTGCTCTATGCTGCTAGTGTTGAAGCTCAAAGACTATCTTCCAGGAGCATTCCTGCTTACTTGCATAATCATCATACTAATGGGACATTATCAACTTTACATAAGGAAAGACTGAAACTCAATAAAATCTTCATTTATTTTCTGAAAGTGACATTTCCTGAGGAACGGGACTGATTGTTTTTTTTTTTTAATTTACCTGGATGGGTGACAATGAAAAAAACTTGATTCCTTCATAACAGAAGATGCTTCTGGAAGATCTACTAGACATGGCAGAATTGATGCATCTTCTTACCTAGGAAATGGCTCTGTGACGTAACTCTTCTTAATAACCAAGTTTGTATTTAGAGTTTTAGGTCACATGTAAAGTAGCAAGATGTAAAGCAGATAAGACTGGTGTTAATCTTTGTCTGCAAATGATTAATGTCAACCTTATCTACGGTATTTCTAGTATCCATCAGACATGGCAATCCCACTAATCCTTTTCTTGGTCAAGGAATTGATCTGACAAGTGTCGATAGCCCAGTTATAGCATGTTGCTATCTTTTTCCAGTCCTAGAGCCTGATGACAGATACAGTGGACTTGAGCTAAGTGGTCTCATCTAACATCTTCATCAGAATTTTAAATGAAAAAGCACACCAGCTTCAACGTGACACTGATAGTGAAAATTGCTATTAAAGTGCTCAAAAATTTACTAACCCAAGATGTCCTGCAGGTGGTTATAGACAACACAGCCATATGTGGTGCGTAATAAAGTTAGAACATGGTTATAACAATTATACACAACTAGCAAGGAGCTATGGAAGTTGGCTCTACCTCTGAATATTTCACTTATGATGGCAGAGCTGCCTAGGGAGCACCATGTTCCAGAAGACTGTCAAAGTCATGCATTTCATCTAGATCACAAGTGGCAGATTTTTTGCCTCCCAGAAATCACAAATTACAGATTTCTATGAGAGCCTAAGAATGCCTTCTCAAATCAGAAAAAAAATTATTATACACTTTTCTGCCATTTCATCTGATTCAGCAAGTTCTGTTAAAAAGCCATCAAGGTCCCCTTATTTTGATAGATCTGTGATGGCCAAGGCCTCCATGATTCCCCTAACATTTAGAATGTGCCTTCACTCCATGTGACTTCCAATTAGGGAAGGTCTTCTGCAGCAGCAAGGAATTGTATTTTGCACTTTTCTCTCAGAGATGAGGCTGACATTTTGATTCGTAAGAATGCACTATTTTCATGTATTGTCTGTGTTTGGCAATAAGCCAGAAATCTAAACCAGGGTGTCCTATTTTTGTAAATGTAAGAAATCTACCTTTTGTTGTAAAGATCGCAACATTACCACCTCCCCCAAAAAGTCATCTTCATCTACAATTTTTGACAACTTTCCTCATTTGCTTAACTTAGATTTTCTTATTCATATATTAACTTTTGTTACTGCAGATTGTCAGCTTGCTTACTAAGGGAGCATATAATGATTCTTCTTGTATTAAATTTCCCAAAAAGGCATCTACACCTCTATGAGATTTGATTTTTGGTTTAGCTGGTATTTTAGGCAGCTCTACTTTTAACAGATAAATGAGCCATGAGGGTGTCAGATTTGCAAGCTTTGATGCAATTGGCAGCTATACTATACCTTTTATTATACCTAAAGTCACATCTTACACTCCTCTGAAACAGCTCTACCTCCCTTCAGTTTGTATTCTCATTCACTGAATATGGATGAAAATATACTTTATGGATCCTATGTGACATCTTTTGAGTTTACATCTCCACAACTATAAATAGTAGAAATACTGACAGGTTCATAGGTAAGCACTAGGCTGGCTACCATTGCAGACTATTTTAGGCCTAGCCAGTTTATACTATTTTGTGTCTCAATTAACCTATCCCATTTGTTTAGAGGCCTTACCCACCTGATAATATCTGAAATAGTCGATGAGCTTTCTGTCTTTTGCAAGCAAGCTGTTTGTAAACTGGCTTATTAACTCTGCAGCTTATTCAACTATAGGGAGCTACTATGTTGAAGTCCTATTTACAGGAGTCTAAGCTGTGAATATTGTTGTCTGTGCGACCTGGCTCTTCAAGCACAGGTTGTTTACCAAACCCTACAGTATGGTTATCTTCTAAGGTATTGGAAACATTTGCTGTTGTAGTCTTAGTGAAGGCTGAGAAAACCTCCATTAAATTATAGCACTTAAAATAGCAGCAACAACAACAAAGCAACAAGTGTAAAACCAATACTGACATTCTAATACTTCCAGAAATCAGAAACCTCATTGTTGATGAAGCAATTTAAAATGTAACAGCAAAGTAAAAAAAAAGATAGTAAATAAAGAAATGCTTTCAGACTTGTCAGCAAAATGTTTCTAGTCTCCCTAAGGCAGAAAGAAAATAGGATTTTAGGAGAATTAGGCCAAAGCAGCTGATATGGATAACGGTGCGATTTTAACACCTATTAATGTCTTTCTAAAATATAAAGTGCACTTATTTTATATATATGTGTGTGTGTGTTTGCATCTGTGTGTGTGTGTGTGTGTGTGTGTGTGTGTGTGTGTGTGTGTGTGTGTGTGTGTGTGTGTCTGTGTTTGTTTGTAGAAAATGAAAAAGGAGCGTAACACCACAGACATAAAACTGGAACTTTAATACAACAAAAACAAGAACAGGATAAGCGCTTTCGGCATGTGTCTTCCTCAGAAAGCGCTTATCCTGTTCTTGTTTTTGCTGTATTAAAGTTCCAGTTTTATGTCTGTGGTGTTACGCTCCTTTTTCATTTTCTTCTAATTTGTGTACTGGAGCGTTCTTTGGTGGTGCTACTGGAGTTTGGTACTGTTTTTGTTTGTACACATTGACTATTGTCACTGTCTAACTCTACAAATTTGCTGGAAATGGATTAATGCAGCATTCAAAGGCAGCAGTTGTAGTTTACTACTCTTACTCAGCTAAACAGATGAGAAAAATAAATATCCAACCTTAAAAAACAAAAATCCATGTTATTTTTAACAGGCCAGTTGTACAGCTGCCATATACTGCATCCCACCTTATCCATCAGTACCGCCATCATCATCATCATCACAATTGAAAACCTGACCATTTTTGATATTAGTCATGTAACGAAATAACTTAGACATGCAAATAAAATCTGTACTATACAGTTCATTGACAGACATTAATTATGGCAATATATGTCAGAGATTAAGTGAAATTATGTAGCTCTACAATATCTGTAACACAAATAAAGGGAAAATGACAAGATGCTTTAATAAATAGTCCTATTCCCCATCAAAAATTATTCAGGTTCTGCATCCAGCATTCTGAGAAGGAGGCAGTCAAATAAGTTACATGGCTAGAATTCATAAAGGCTACCAATAAGTCTATGCTATGTGTACACTTAGTGTAGCCTTGCTGGGTGACTAGACAGCAATGTGATAGGGATGTTCTTGAATAAGAAATTGTACATATAATGTACACTTATTGTATACTTAGCATTAACCTTTATGAATCCTAGTAATGTTATTATTAAAAATGCATTTTGTAATGCTTCCCTTTTGTAAATTTATATTAATGTTGTTACAATATTATACTGTGACCCACGACCAGACTAAATATTAAAGATGCAGGTAATTAAAAGTGACACAGTATGGCATAGGAAGTGTCTACACAAAAATATTTGTCACCTGAGGGTAAGGCGATGCCCTTGATTTGGACTTGGTGCGAGCCAGCCGAGACTTGTTGCCTTTCCTGGTGTCAGTGATGGTAGGTGTAGAATTGGTGTAGGAGAATGCTGGCTTTGATGCCGTCACTTGATCCAGTGAAAGTTGCAGCCCTTTGTATTCCATATCACTGTATGCAAAATCGACACAGGAAAATCCATAAATCAAAATCTGTTATCTCCAGACATTTTATTCAGTAGTATAACATGTTAAAGCAAGGTTGAGTTGTTTATATATATATATATATATATATATATATATATATATATATATATATATATATTTATATATTTATATATATATATATATATATATATATATATATATATATATATATATATATATATATATGTATATGGGTCTACTTCATTTCATTGAAAACTCATTTCACTGAAACTCATTTCATTGAAAACTCATTGCACTGAAACTCAGCTGCCTAAGCACAATTCACTCAAAGCTCACTTCACTGAAAACTCATTTGACTGAAACTCATTTTGCTGAAAGGTATATGCCCTGTTCCCCACTGTAGTGCAATCCTGCAGTTAGTATACATAGTAAGGGGGCGTGGGGAGGGTATATATTGTCTTCTGGAAAGACTTATTCATTTGATTTGTAAGTATCCATGTCTATAGTTTACAATGTTTAAAATAGATGGGGGCTATGCCCCTCACACCCCTCAATGTGGGGGGCTATGCCCCCTACACACCCCTTACTATATATACTAACTCCAGGATCGCACTACAGTGGAGAACAGGGCATATACCTTTCAGCAAAATGAGTTTCAGTCATACGAGTTTTCAGTGAAGTGAGCTTTGAGTGAATTGTGCTTAGGCAGCTGAGTTTCAGTGAAATGAGCTTTCAACGAAATGAGTTTTCAATTAAATGAAGTAGACCCGTATATATATATATATATATATATATATATATATATATATATATATATAGTATATGTATATGCACACACCCACACACACATAAACACACACACACACACACACACACACACACACACACACACACACACACACACACACACACACACACACACACACACACACACACACACACACACACACACACACACACACACACACACATATATATATATATATATATATATATATATATTTACATGCACACACAGAATGAAAGAAATTTTTCTTCATTCAAAAATCATGATCTTTTAAGATTATTTAATTTGAAAGTTTCTATTCAGTCTTTGAACAAACTCAGTAAAGGAATGAATCTAACATTGGAACAACATTGATATACATAGACAGGCTTGTAAAATGGACTCATTCATCACAGAGAAACACAATTTTAAGAGCCTATCATAATAGCAAGACAGAAAGCACTGTCAGTTTTAAACACAATGCTTCTAAATGGTGCTAAAGTTATCCTGTCCTAATAAGAAAACAATGCCAGAAATGGGGATATTTACATTAAACACATTAATAGAATAAAATATGGTATTTTCTTTCTCTCCACTTACTGAACTCTAGGATCACTGTGCCCTGTGGTCACATTTTACACCTCATGTAGGGTCAGCAATGAGGTACTCCCCTCACCAGAGAAGTTTTGTATGATTCTGGGCATGTATACAAGGTAGAAGTTAAGGGTGGTGAGTCTGTCATACTGCAGTTAATGCAGTTTTTTTGCTGTCCCCCTTGACAACATGCATGTGCAGTGAAACCACTAGCATAATGTACATGTTCACTGCCTAGGATTCCTCTACATGCACACATACAGTAGTCAGCAGATAGGGCAAATATCTTGCCCCCCCCCCCCCCCCCGCCATCATGACAGTAGTCAGTATTTACATTTCAAGAGAAATGTCACTGAGGTGCATTTCAGTCATGTATGCTGACTTGATATGGTTGATAATCAAAACACTGATTCCTACATGACATACAGAACTAAAAAGCCCATTATATTTTTCTCTGAGATTTGCTTTGATCATTACAAGCACTCCACCTTATGCTAAGATATTATTTCCACTTGTTCATCAGTGTATTAGAGAGAACATATTATAAAGACATATACTGTGTAGGTTTTAAATATGGCTATCTGCTAAACAGTGCCATTAGTAGAAGTAAGTTCAGACAGCAAACAGAAAGGTGAATAAATACAAGAAATTGACTCAACACCATATATTTGACATTTTAGTCTATTTCGTCCTCAGCATGTGCAAGTTTCAAACATTGCATAGGGTCCATCAGCCTGCCATTGTAAGGTAGGGCCTTGGAGGACTTAACTTAGAGAAAGCCTACAGAAGGCAAAAGAAGGTAGAAAATTTAGTCACTGGAAAGCAGTGTTCACTTATGTTAGACGAAAAAAAAGACTGACTTTTAAATTACTCGAAAAAGAAACACTGAAATATGAAAATACAGATGGAAAAGGACTTTTGATCCCTTCCCTGGATGTTTAACTAAAAAACAATGTCTACAAATCTTTAAAAACATTTTACTATGTAACGTCTCAGCACTAAAATGAGTGGTATTCGATTATATATATATAAAAAAATGTTGTTTTATTCATTCAGAGGCAAATATACATAACAGAACACAGAAAAAAGGCAAGAACACCTGAAATGTTGTTTCCATTTCTCTAACTCTCTTGCTGTGCTGTTTGTCACATACATTTGTCTTAAAGCTATGTCTGTGTCGTGTTAAATGCTATATTGCATGAACGTAGACTGCTTTGTTATTTCAAATGATTATAGACTTCCTACTGGGTTGAAGAAAATGCCAAAGCCTAATATATCTGTGAAATTCCTTTTGTTCATGAGGTCATTTGCCTGTACTGCCTTAAATGATGTGAAAAGTACTGGGTATGACTAAACATTAAAATGGATGTAATGCTTACCTAGGTTTCTGTCTGTGTGTGATGTGCCCATAAGCCTGTTTTTACTGAACAGCAGGGTACATAGATTGCAGAAATAACTAGCCTTGTTGCTAAAAGGCTGAAGAAAAAATTGTTTTGAGTACAAACCATCCCATCTAATAATGCAGGGTTCTAAGTATATTCTGCTTTAACAGTGAAAATCTCTGCCTTGCTTAGACAGAAAGAAAGTCAGCATCTTTGAGTTTGTCTTTATATCTAAGCATCTTACTAGGTCAGATGGCCAATGTGTTTTATTTCCCAGCTGTATCTATTTCATTTCTGGTAAACTGAAGTATGTGTGGATGGGGGAAGACTGTTAGTTATAACTTTCTGTATCACAGTGCTAGAAACAAATCAAGCAGTCAGGAAACCACCGTATCCAATAGGACTATTTGTGATCATGGATAGCAGACAATAAAGCCCTGTGGTTTAGAAAAGGCCTCATAATAATTGTATCCATCTTATTATCATGTAAGCCTAGAATGCTTTACTACTGTACAGAAAGTTGTGTTATCATTTTGTAGTGACCCGAGGATTAGAGGGCAGGGAAGGCGTGCAGACATAGTGGGGAGGAAGACTAATCCATTAAAGCCAGCCCGCCAGCAAAGAGGAGACCACAATCCCACTGCAAAAGAAAAAAAAATGAATGATGTACCTCTGACAGTTACGCTGCTTAAAATGTATGTTTTGCTTAGGAATCATGCCAGCAGTTTTTAAGGCAGAAAGGATTGTGAGGCAGAAGTGAGTATCTCATTGTCCATTCTCATCTGCTGCCAGATGCGTCCATCAACATTTGCCTTTGCTAATTCTCTACTGGACAACTAATCAGTGCATTTCTTTTCTTTACAGCTCCTATTCAAACAATACATTAATTTCTGCTGCATTTTAGCTTTCAAGGACATGCTAATTTACTGGAGTAATTTATTTTCAATCGAGTTAATCCCCTACCAAAATATAAAGTGCTCAATAAGCATGCATTAAACTTCATTATTTAAAATGCATATTAGCCAAATATTATTTTGCTGTTGTGATTAAACTTATATGACTAAAGGCATAGATAGCAACTCATGATCCACTTAAATGAGAGTAAAATGAAATGTTCATAGAAGAATATGGCCCTTTAAATGTTATTAATGTTATCAATAAAATATGTTCCCGTCTCCTGATTCCAATAGCTCCCAGGTCTTTTCTAACCAATGAAGCAGCCTTACTTGTAATCCACAGTTTAAGCTGTTTGATATGTTATGATTCTACAAGGCATGGGAGAGGTGCTGAATAGTCCAATGCCTGCATTTATTCTGGTGATGCCAGCATGTGATTACTTAGGAATGTTTCACAACACCCCAATTTCTGACCACTCCTTGTCACTCTCACCTAACCCTACCAAAGTCAAAGGGTCTCCTTCCCTGAAGGAGGAATGTTATCACCAGGTCCAGCCTTCCTTCACATTGTTGCCAGCACAGTGACTTTGTTGTGTAACAAAATATGGCAATGTAAGTAGAAAGGTGATTTGCCTTCAGCCCACTGTGTCATTATGCTAGTATTGCTTTAGGTGCTGGAAAAAGTACAGTTGTGACACTTACCATAAATGTAGATGTTTGAGTGTATTCACTGTTGCAGTCATTACATTTGGGTAATCTGCTGTCAGGTTGCCCTCAGTCGGCCTGATTAACAAAGTCTTGGGTCCTGCGTCGGTTGCTGTCCCTTCTTCCATGACGTCAGGTCGTCAGGGGTATAAAACATGCAGCCGATGCCATTACATCAGTTTTTCTTGCCCCAGATGTCAGGTGCCTCCCAAATGGGGAGCAAATAAAATTAAAAAACACAAAAATATACCTCCAACCAAAAGCAAATACACCAAAAAGGCTTTTAAGCATAGTAAAAGAAAGTAGAGGTATAGTCAGAGAAAAACAGGGGGCTGAAGGGAGAGTAACCAGGACTGCAACAGTGAATACACTCGAACATCTAAATTTATGGTAAGTGTACATAACTGTACTATGTTCTTTGTGTTTCACTGTTGCAGTCATTACATTTGGGTAGATTCCCAAAGCTATGATTGGGAGGAGGAATTTATACAGCATTAGGACCAGCTATAAGGCCCTGCAAGACAGCAGTGGCAAAGCCAGCTCTGGATTTAGAGAAAATTGGTAAATGATAATGCTTGGTGAAAGCATGTACAGAACTCCAGGTAGCAGCTTCTAGACTATTCCTGGTACGAACACCTCTGAGAAAATCTACAGAAGTAGATGCAGCCCTGGTGGAGTGAGATCTGATCCCCTGGGGGATAGGTTTTCCATGGTGCTTATAGCAGAAATGAATGCAATGGCTTATCCATTTAGAAATGGTTTGTTTTGAAATAGCCTTCCCCTCTGCCCCAGCAACAAATGCTACTAGCAATTGTTCAGATTTTCTTCAAAATTTAGATCTGTCCAAGTAGAATCTAAGTTGTCTGTGCATGTCCAAGGAATGCAGAATCCATTCCCCTTTGTTCTGTGGATTGGGAAAGAAGGTTGGAAAATGAATGGACTGATTAAGTGCCACAGTGGAAACCACCTTGGGCATGCAGGATGGATTAGTCCTCAGAGATACCCTGTCCGCATGAAATATGATGAAAGGCTCCACTGCCATAAGGGCCTGTAATTCAGATATCCTTCTAGCTGGTGATTGCTAAAAACAAGAAAGAAATTTTAAGTCTGCAGTCGCAGCTGGCTCGAAAGGAGGTAGAGTGAGTTTCTCCAAAACAAAGTTAAGGTCCCAGGCAGGGGTAGGAGCTCTCCTGGGTGGTCTCAAGTTTTTTGCCCCTCTGAGATACTGCTTGAGCAGGGGATGAGAAAAGAGGGGTGGTTCTGTGTTATAGTGAGCTGAAATAGCTAAAGCATGGATTTTAATAGAGGAAAAAGACAGGCCCTTGTGAAGCATCTCTGTTAAGTATTGCAAAATCTGAGGTAAATTGGGCGCTGCTGTGCTCATCCCTAAAGATTGGTTCCTGGCACAGAATCTTTTCCATTTGTCAGCATAAGATTTTCTAGTACTAGGTCTTCTGGACTCCAAGATGACATCCATCACAGGTTTGCTGAGGTATGTTAAGGGTGAATTTAAGTGATTAGCCAAGCTGCAAGGTTCAATGTCGGAAGCTGATGGTGCAGAATTTGGTTCTCGTGCTGAGACAGCAAGGAAGGTGTCTGAGGCAGGTGCCATGGAGATATTTGTGACACACTGCGCAGGAGCAGGTACCAGTGTTGGCGTGGCCAGTCTGGAGCAATCAAAATCATTCTTTTAGCAGAACTTTGCAGAGTAGAGGCAGAGGGGGAAAGGCATAGACTGATAGATTTTTCCAGCTGAAGGACAGAGCATCCACTTTCCAGGCTTTTTTGTAGGGAGTCCTTCTGCAAAATTTGTCCAACTGGTAGTTCTGGGGGGAGGCAAATAGATCTATGTCTGGGCTCCCCCATTTGCTTGTCAACATGTTGAAAATTCATGGTTCCAGTTTCCACTCGTGTTTGTCCATGAGATTTCTGCTTAGTCCATCTGCCAGTGTATTCAATTTTCCTGGCAGGAATTGAGCTTGTAGGTGCACTTGGTAGCTCAAGACCGTGTTCCACAATGTCTGCAGAGGGGGTAGGAATGTGTACCCCCCCCCTGCTTGTTTATGTACCACATAACTGTGGTGTTGTCCATTTTTACCATTAGTTGTCCTGGAAGAATGTAGTCCTTGAAGGCTGTCAGAGCATTCTGTACAGCTAACATTTCTTTTTGATTGATATGTAGGTGCATTTGATTTGGGTTCCATTTGCCCTGAATGCACTTCCCTGCCAGGTGAGCCCCCCATGCATAGTCTGATGCATCTGTAGTTAGGGTTTGGGTGGCAGGGGGTAGTGTGAATGGCAGTCCCTTGTTTTGGTGGCAGGCCTCTGCCCACCATAGGAACTCCAGTCGTAGGCAAGGTATGATAGGAATCATTGTTTCCACGCTGTGACAATGTTGACTCCATAGACTTTTTAAGTACCACTGTAGTTTCCTCATATGCAGTCTTGCATATGGAATTAGAAGAATGCAGGAGGCCATGAACCCCAAGGCTTGCAGTATTTGTTGTGCAGATAGCAGGGTTTTTGTGGCCACTTGTTTGAAGTAAGTTACCAAATGAATTTGCTTCTCTGGCATGAGGAAAGCCATCTGGGCAGTTGTATTCAAGCTTGCACCCAAGAATGTAATCTGTTGAGAGGGTACCAGTTGTGATTTATTTTCGTTTATGGTGTACCCCAGACAAGTTAGAACCTTTTTTATAAATGTCAGATGATTTAGAAGAATGCCCTGGTTTTCTGCCTGAATTAGACAATCATCCAGGTATGGATATATTTGAATATTTATTTGCCTGCAAAATGCAATTACTGGAGCCAGGCACTTTGTGAATACACTGGGCACTGTAGACAAGCCAAACGGCAGTGCAGAGAACTGATAATGCAAGTAGTCTGCTTTGAAGCGTAGGTATCTTCTGCAAGATTCCCTGATTGGGATTTGCAGGTATACTTCTTTTAAATCTAGAGTTGCCAACCAGACATCTTTGCCTAGCATAGGAAGTAACTGGTGAAGAGTCAGCATCTTGAATTTTGGAATATCCAGAAAGGTGTTTAGAGTAGACAGGTCCAGAACTGGACATCATGATTTGTCTTTTCTGGGTACCAGGAAAAGGATGAAATAGAAACCTTGTCCCTTTTCCTGTTCTGGTACCGGTTGGATAGCCCCCATGTTTAAGAGGGAAAGTACTTGTTTTTGAGCCTCTGCCCACTGATTTGGGGGCAGGTCTGGCCACCCATTTGGTGTTGGCAATGTGTGTTAATGAAATCTGTATCCCTGGGTCACTATATTTAAAACCCACTTGTCCTGGGTTATGAGTTCCCAGTTTTTTGCATGAAGAGCAATCTTCCCCCCAAAGGGGCGGCTAAAAGGTAAGTGCTTGGTAATTTTAAAGGAAAGTCATTGAGACTGTTTACTATAGGGGGGTGTCTTGTTATTTCCAGATTTGGAAGTGGAGGCCCCCCACTGCTTAGTTCTGAGAGTCCCCTGGGACTGAAACCTGGTGTTTTTGGTGTGTCTGGGTTTGGCTTGAGAGGATCTGGAAGGAGCTGGAAAGGACCAATTCTTAGTAGGCCAGTGCCTACTAAATATTGGAGGTTGCACTTGTAAGAAATATTTTACAGTTTGCATAGATTTAGCTTTATCTTCCATCTTTTTTAAAACTTCTTCAGCCTTATTGCCAAACAGGCAGTCCTGATTTAAAGGAGAATCCAACAATTTTCCTTTAATATAATCAGGCAGAGATTGCTCCTTAAGCCAAGAATGCCTTCTAAGCACAGACCCAGTTACAGCAGCCCTGCAAGAGGCCTCTAAAGAATCAAAACCACATTGCAAAGTATGTTTTCCAACTTGTTCAGCAGAATGCAATAAATCCTGTAAGTCTTTATTTTCCACACAGTCAGAAATCAACATCATTTTCTGTTTAAACACTCCAATAATATGCTGTTGATATTTTAACATATGAAATTGGCAGTTTAAAGCCCTGATTGCCAAGGGTGCAGAAGTATAAATCTTTTTACCCCATCTATCCAGTGCCCTGAAGTCTCTATCAGAAGGGGTAAGATTTTTAGCAGTAGAAGCCTTAATGCCCTTAGGCCCCTGAGAAATGGTTTCAGGATCTGCAACAGCATTTTTGAAAAGGAACTTGTGGGACTCAGGAACCCTGTAGTACCTGTCAGGTTTACTAGGAGCTGGAGGCAGGGAATCAGGGGCCCAACTGGATTCCAAAAACACATCATCAACAATGACTAGTACAGGAGGTATAGCCAAAGGCCTACGCTGAGGTAGACGAAGAAAATCCCTAAGCCTCTTTTTTGAATCAGAAAATTCCTGACTTTCCCAGTGGAAATGCTCTCTTAAGGTATGTAAAGTTTCCCCAAAAGAAAAGTCCTCTTGGGGAAGCAGAGGGAATGGAATCCACTGCATCAGAATCCTCATAAGTAGGTATGGACAAATCCAGGTCATTAGAAAAGTCATAAGAAACAGAGTCCTGATCAGAAGATTCATAGTCAAGCTCAGCCCTAGGCCTCTTAGAAGGGGGGTTGACTATCCCTGATTAAAGTAATTAGATCTTCAGCCATTTTATTTATTTATTTATTTATTATTTATTTATTTATTTATTTGCAGTTGGTTTACCAGGATAGTCCATTGGGCCAAAAGAACCCGTTTTCAATGGAGTCCTGGGGAGAAAAGCTCCAGCACATAAAAAGTAAGTTACAATCACAAGATAGCTAACTATTATTAAGTTATACAAGTAGTGGGTAAAACATTTAGTTCAAAAGTCAAGCAGTATTCAAAATACAATAAATGAATATTAATGTGATGTACATGAGCTGAGACAATAAGGAGATAACATAGCAGAGTTGTGTTGGAGAAGGAGCACAACATTACAGTACAGTGTAGTTATTCAGAAGGAAACACGCTTTGTTAGGTAAAGTTGAGCCTGAATGTATACAGGAGGTAGGATGACATATATTTATGAGGGAACAATCCCATTGGGACCTAAGATGTGAGTGAAGAGATTTTGAATAGGTAGTGATTAGAGGTGGTAGGATGGATGGTGGGAGTGAGTTCCAGAGACGGAAAGGTTAGAGGATAATAAGTGTTTACCTGGGGGGTGAGATGGTTTATGGACTTCTAGTAGGTTTTGATTGTTGGACCTTAAGACTCTATTTGGAAGGTGCATTTTGAAGGCAGAAGACAGAGAGGGACAAAGAGAGGGGTTGAAAATAAGCTTATGAGCTAAAGTCAACTGTATATAGTTAAGATGATTAGGTAGTTCGAGCCAGTTTAGTTTTTGGAGAGAGGAACAGTGGTGGGTGGAGGACCTATGGCTATTAGCGAATTTGGCAATTTTGTTATAACAGGAGGAAAGCTGGCTTTTTAGAGAGGACTGAAGGTTAGTCAGTAATGGAGCACCGTAGAGAAGAGAGGGAATGAGAAAGGAATTTGGAGGAACTAGTAAGATACTGATTTTGAGCATACCTAGTTTTTGATGTGTTTTCTTAATATTTAGTTGTAGATGGGAGTTGAATTTAAGTTGATTGTCAATTAGAACACCTAGTATCTTGGTTTCAGATACCAGTTCCAAGGGTGAGTTGTTTTGGCTGGTAATTGAGAAATAAAGCATTTGGTCCATTCCATTTTGATCATTTGTTTTTAGGCATAGGGGCCTGAACATGTGGCCTGGGCGTCGGTTTTTTTAGACATCAGTCGAGATTTAGGCCTTACTATTGAAGGTGGAGTTGGTTTAATATGCAAGTCTGTAGGCCTGAATACACCCTCAGAAGTCAGTGCCTGCACAGCAGCTCTGGACCTATCCAAGGTAGAGACATCCACGGGTTCCATAGGTGAAGTATCTTGCAGCATACCAGACTCTGAATGGGTCTCAGTAGAGGCCTGCGAGTCAGAGGTAGCGGGTATCAGGGGCTGTGAAAGTGCCTCACCGGTGAACTGGCTACTGGCTTAGGAGAAGTGTTGTCAGCAGTTTCGGACCTCAACGACCTGTCTCTGTCTTTATCTTTGCATTTTTTCAAAATCCCGGTAGTCAGATGGCTAACCGACATCATTTCTGGATAATTAAACCGAGAACCAAAATATTTAGAGGCAAAAATGTACCAACGACGGATAGTGCACTGATTAAATAAAGCACAAAACCGACAGCAAGGTAAGTCGCAGTCAGGGCCTAGGCAAGGAATACAGTACAAATGAAAATCTTTATGAGGTATTTGCTTTCCACAAGTAATGCAATTATTAACTTTTACTGACATTGGTAAAGAGCAAGAAAAAGTTTACCCAACGGGGTACTTAGCTTTTAGTTGAAGACTTCGGTTCTGAAACTCGAAAATGAAAATTTCAGGAGTCGGCCGACCGGCACTTGCGAACTGCT
Source organism: Protopterus annectens (assembly GCF_019279795.1). NCBI lineage: Eukaryota > Metazoa > Chordata > Ceratodontiformes > Protopteridae > Protopterus > Protopterus annectens. Next base: position 1,097,366,527 of record NC_056725.1, on the reverse strand, counting down.
TCTGCTTCGGGCACCGCACGGCAAGAAAGACTGATGTAATGGCATCAGCTGCATGTTTTATACCCCTGACGACCTGACATTATGGAAGAAGGGACAGCAACCGATGCAGGACCCAAGACTTTGTTAATCAGGCCGACTGAGGGCAACCTGCCAGCAGATTACCCAAATGTAATGACTGCAACAGTGAAACAGGAAGAACAACTGTGAGAAAGAGGCCAGGAACTAATGAACAACCTCTGCTATAATCCACATGTCTGGACATGAGATGAATTACGGTTAAATAAAACATTTGACATACGAACAAGCAACAGTCTTCATTGCATCTTAGGTACTCAGTCTCCCTTCCTGTCCTGATGGCTTTGCATTGAACTCTGTCTGCTAGCCATATCTATGTGCTCTAGAGAAGGTATACATTGGAGAGGTTGACACAGCTACTGATATAAGATTTTCATAATCGCAATTATGCAATACAAGGTACTTAGCATTCAAAAGCATGCATGCTAATTGAACATCCAGTCAGTGAGCCTATTTTAAACAGAGCATACCCCAATAGAAAGAAGTGTGGCCATTGACGTTTTATTGAGTGACTGGTTTTCTATTGTAATATACTATATTAGTAAAAAAATACTTTATGTGTGATAGGATAATAACATGATGACTATCAGACACAGTCTGCAAAATTCTGGATAGCTGAGACTTATGATTATCATGAATGTAATCGATCATACTGACAGTAATCATATCTCTCTTCTGCCCATAATTTTGAAGAAGGTTCCCAATTTTCCTCATATTTTGTCCTGTCCCATGTAAAATATTTGATTTTATGCTCAATCACTAATTATTTTATAGGACAATAATGCCAGACATTAGAGTTTCATACTTTGTACATGTCAGAAATGTATGTTAATACCAAAACCTGTACTTAAAACTTTTATTTCATTTATGATTTAGTTACTGGAGATGTATTCTACCATTTATCCCCCTTATTTTGTTATACAAAATTATTTAAACTGCAGCTAGTCATGTAACCCTCAATATTTATTTAAAAAAGACAATCCATTATTTTCTCACTTGCTTCTACTGCACTACACTGATGTACTCTGCAAAAGTACAGACATAGGTACCATACATATGCGCAGTACCTCAGTATGGAGCACAGGAAGGAGGAACATAAAGTGCCATTTGTGACACTGCCAGCCCAGCTATCTGGAATTTTGTAAATAATTCTATGTCATTTGTGAATATTGATATGATTTATGCATAACTGTATGTTATGTACTGAGGTTCAATAATGTAACTGCAGTATACCCTGCTGGAACATAGAAGATTAACTTACAAAACTTCAAGAAAATAAGTTGAAATTAAGTGTGTTACAATGTGCTACAAAAGTTACTTAATGCAGCAAGAAGACAGGAAATCTAGAGCTAGATGTTTTTTATTGTCCTGGAGAGAAATAATTACTAGGTTTCAAATGTAAAAGCGTTTTATTGTTATATAACTTCCATGTTCTGCAAACTTGGAACTGTACTGGCCACTCCTAAATAGCCTTGCTGTTGGTCACACTTACTATCTGGACAATAGTAACATTACACAGTAGGATGGGTCACCCTTTGTAAGGGTCTTAAATAGTTAATAAAGAGGGGTTGGTGGCAGTGATAACTACCTTATAGTCTGGGCAGAAGAGGGCATAACTAGTAAACTTGTGCCAGCCTTCCCCAGGAGTGTCTGTGTTTGTATATAAATCAAATCTCAAAGTGTGTGTGTGTCAGCTACTTGGGGCAGGGACACGAAGCACTGGTTGGATAAAGAGGGTGCTGGAGGTCTTGGCTTGACCCCTCAGCTGAGATCTTAACCCTATAGCTGTGCCACTGGGGAGCCTTAGTGGGGATCTGGAGAAAGAGGGAGAAGCCAGCCCCTGACTGACTGTGATCCCTGTGTGGTCTTAAGGGAAATTGTACTTTACTGTGCGTGTACTTGTCATCCTCCCATTGTGTAACTCCCTCACTGTTGCCAGTGGTGAGGATTGAGGCACCTTGATTACTGGGCCAGTGCAGAGGTGTCACACCATTATATAATGAAATTGTTTAAGAAAGGAAAGCAATTTCTTTCTTAAATAAAGCCATTGTATATTAGCAATAATCCATTCCTATGTTTGAGTATACCAGGGTTTACCACATTTGCCTTTATTTAATTACTCAGGCTTCACCTCTGTGATTAAGCCAAACCAACTGTGGGTAAATGCTGATATACCCACATACACCTGTAGATCAATGCTAAATTATAATAGCCTAGTATGCAACATTTTTATAGAGCACTAATATTCAATTCAGATTTTTAGAATTTTCACTGTAAAACAAGAACTATGAAATCACCAAAGACTTTGTGTGTGTGTGTGTGTGTGTGTGTGTGTGTGTGTGTGTGTGTGTGTGTGTGTGTGTGTGTGTGTGTGTGTATACATATATATATATATATACAGAGAGAGAGAGAGAGAGATCCCTGTCAGAAGAGCAGATCTAAATCTCAAAAGACTGGAAATCAAAATATCTAAAACTAAAAAATTATAAATGGAATTTGCCCTTTCTCCATTGTTGTGTGAACTTATAGTTGGTATATATAATTAGCAGGGATTGTGAGGGGGTGCAGGGAAGCTTGCCCCCTACATTAAAAATATTGTCGATATTTTGAGTTTTAAATATTTTCATTTTCATTCTTTTGAGCTTTTGATCTTCTGATATAGACCCATATGTGTGTGTATGTGTGTACGGGTTTACTTCTGTTTATCGATAAAACATGTTTTAGAAAAACAGAAAGCCGGACCCACTTTAGCGAAAGTGCACTTAAGTGAAAGTGCACTTGCATGAACACCAGTTTACCGAAGCACAGTACAGTGGGGATAAGGAAATATACCCTTTTCCCCCACTGTAGTGCAATCTCAGAGGTAGTATATATAAGCAGCTGGTGTGTGGGGATGCAGAGGGGCTTGCCCCCCTGCAAAATATGTTTTTAGTGTGTTTTCTGCATAACTTTTCTGGCTGCTCTGCCTCCTGTCCTCCAAGCCACCACTACTGCCCATTCATTTACTCCCCATCACTGGAACAAGAGCAATTTAAGGTGATGGAGTCATACAGCCAGCCATAAAGGGTATTTCTATTTGTCCCTAACCCAGCAGGAGCTGATGTTGGCACCCATGTCACTGTGGAGGCATCCTAAGCCCTCTCTCTAATGTGTCCCTACTCCCACCTTTACCGGCTTGGTATCACCAGGTCCAGGTTCCCAGGCCCTATGGTCATTCATGACACGGAAGCATTAACATGCACAGGAACAGGCTAGCTGACAGGGACCACCAACACCCTCCTCCCAGGATGGGCAAACTGGCATAAGGTACACAATCCTACCCTCCTTCTTCCAAGCTCTTCCAGTAACAGACCCACTATTCTATTTCTGATCAATCTGAGTCATAGTCAGGGCTTTATCCATCTGCAACACAAAGCTGGTCTACAAAAGAAAACATTAGAATAAAAATTATCCATGTATTATTAAATCCCAAGCATCTGTACAAGGAGGCATTAATGTTTACACTAAATGGACTAGATTTGAATTTTGATTTAAATATATTTTGGAAAAGGTTACACTATCTCTCTAAACAATTTTATTTAGCTATGCAAAACAATTCAGTGAGATTATTTAAGTGTAGTAGAGAGTAGCAGCTTTAATTTTTGGCTTCAACAAGGCTACATGTTGTGGTCCTACAGACCTTTAACTGGGACTAAATATATGAAGATATCCCAAACATGGCATGTGGACAACCTGTCTGTTAATACAATCTTGCATGAAAGTATAACCTGCATTCGGCACCCACCAAATCTGCAGTCACCAATGGCCCCCAGCTGACTTGCTGCTGAAGAGGTCCCAAGGAAAACAAGTGTGTAGCTCTTGGTCACAGAGAATTTTGACATGCATGTGCATTTCTATGACTAATCACAATGCGGTGGCAAGGCAACTCTACAGTCTTGTTTCTGTGGGGTTTTTTTGACAGCAAGCAAACAGAATGGACCAGACTAGATGCATCCCTGAGCTGTGATCTTTCAGAAACTAATTGGTTATCGTGTTTTCTTATTTTTTTTCACTTGCTTTTTTTTTCAGAAGATCATAAAATGGAATAGAGCAGGCATCCTCTTAATAATGGAATGTAGCTGCAAAACTCTCAGCATCCTGAAACAAACTGTGCTTTGATAACAAGGATTCTTTTCAAAAGATTCACTTCTAGCATTAAATTGTTCAAACAGAATGAATTTTATTTCATTCTATTTGCAGCAATTTGGTGCTGGGTTTGAACTTGCAGCATCTGTTTCCCTAACCCTTCCACTGTTTTTAGTTGCTCTCAGTCTGCAGTGTTTTTAACAATTCTGGGAGGGGAAAAAAAAGTCATTTTCTTTAGTTCTTTGTTTTTATGTCATTTTTTAATTTTTTTCTCATGAACTTTATAGGAGTGCACATAATCTTGGGACAACAAATTGGAATACATTATTTCCTGTTTTAATGTACCTTGATACATCACTTTATATCTTAGCTCAGAAACTCGGGGGCAAAGCCGAAGAGTAACTGATTTTGCAAAATGTCCTTGATATTGCCTCTTTTTTGCCCTTTCCATTATAAGATTTTTGATTTTCTGTTAAATCACAGGATTATAGTTAGCCAATAATAGCCATAAATTTTTCTCAAAATCAGATATCTGTAGTGTACATAGAATTGGCTGTAACTGCTGGAAGGGGGCCATCTGTGAATTAAAGTAACCTTGTTTTTTGTTCTGTTTGAACTGTCACTAATCTGGCTTTGCAGGACAACTGTGCATTTGTGTGAATTAAGATTGATGTGAGAAATGGGTGTTTGAAACTCATTAATTACTGTGACTATTATAATTATTTAGTTTTTATCACAAATCATACATCTGATGTGTACACAATTAATAAAGTAGCTGGGCACAGATACTTTCTTGTGAGTAAATATGGTTTTCACCTGCTGTCTGATCTACGTTAAACAGCAGTCTGGCTGAAGTAGTGCTACATAATAAATTGTAATAGCTGAAATCAGGTAACGCTGCCATTGTTATAGTGTGTGTGTGTGTGTGTGTGTGTGTGTGTGTCTGTGTGTGTGTGTGTGTGTGTGTGTGTGTGTGTGTGTGTGTGTGTGTGTGTGTGTGTGTGTGTGTGTGTGTGTGTGTGTGTGTGTATGCACGAATATGTGGAGGGGCAGAGTGTTTCTAAAAGTACCACATTGGTCATTTTGTTCACTTTCCATAGTGCCATTGCGCTTGTGTGTATGTTGAGGGTTGCAGTGTGTTCAGCTGTATATCAGCATTGCACATGATAAGTGGCTTGCTGTCTTTGGTTTAGCAGAAGCAAGTTGCGTGTGAAAGCAGTTGCTCATCAGTACAGTGGTGCAGTGATTACTTTTGCCATTTCATAGCTTTTGCCTCTGGTTGAGTTCTTGGTTGTGGATTTTTCCAGTTTAGAGCCTGCATACCCTCCTTGTCTTTGTATGAGTTTATCCATGTGTTCTGACCACTCTGACAGTCCAAAGACATGTCATATTGGCCTGAAAGTGAATGTGTGGCATGTGTTTGTGTTTACGCATCTAGTGATAGAACAGGCTTGGCAGGGTCAGAGAATGTGTGTGTGTGTGTGTGTGTGTGTGTGTGTGTGTGTGTGTGTGTGTGTGTGTGTGTGTGTGTGTGTGTGTGTGTGTGTGTGTGTGTGTGTGTGTGTATACGTAAATATCACTTATGTTTGTCTCTGGACAGACAGTCAAAACACACACACACACACACACACACACACACACACACACACACACACACACACACACACACACACACACACAAAACATTGCTGGGCATATACATAACTCTTCTGGGTAGCAGTAAAAAAAGTTAATATCACTATCTTTCAAAACTAAGACAAAATGCATCACAGAAATTTTAGACCGTTAGAGCTATATGGTCCTTGCCCTGTACGTCATCTATTCCCTTTCTGACCTTGCTCAGAGGTGTACTACACAAGGTTGTTGTAGTTTGCATTGAAGCTGGAGACAGTGTGATTATTTCTTCAATTTTCTAGACAATCAATCCTCAAGAGGTATGCACAGAATGTTGCTATAACATGTGTAAGGGTTGGGGGACAGTTTGGTCATTATTTCTTTAATTTTTCTTATAAATTTCAGAGATGTGGACAGAAGATCCCTAAGCTTGTGTTAGGCCTTGGAAGAGTGTGTGTGTGTGTGTGTGTGTGTGTGTGTGTGTGTGTGTGTGTGTGTGTGTGTGTGTGTGTGTGTGTGTGTGTGTGCGTGTGTGTGTATGTGTGCGTCTGTGTGTGTCTGTGTGTGTGTGTATGTTTGGGCCTGTGTATGTGTGTCTGTGTGTGTGTGTGTGTGTGTGTGTGTATGTGTGTGTGTGTGTGTGTGTGTGTGTGTGTGTGTGTGTGTGTGTGTGTGTGTGTGTCTGTGTGTGTGGGGGCCTGTGTGTGTGTGTGTGTGTGTGTGTGTGTGTGTGTGTGTGTGTGTGTGTGTGTGTGTGTGTGTGTGTGTGTGTGTGTGTGTGTGTGTGTGTGTGTGTGTGTGTGTGTGTGTGTGTGTGTGTGTGTGTGTGTGTGTGTGTGTGTGTGTGTGTGGTGAAACAGTAGACAGTGAGGTGCAATGAGGCCTTTGCCTACTGCTCCATTTCACTTAAGGCTTGTCCTGTATATAGGGTTTTTATAGTGTAACAGGATTGCAAGCAAATGTCAGTTACTGTGACAATCCATTTGTGAGATGGGCCAAATTGGTGTGGTACACAGGTCTGTCTTAGTGTAAGAATATTGTAACTACTCCTAAAACTTTGTTGTATGAACTAAAAGATTGCTTAGGATGGGTGGAACTGACAGGGTGATGCTTGGACTGGAAGTGTCTAGGGGCCCCCAAATTAATACTTGCTGGGGGCTCCTAAAATACTAACACCAGCCCTGCATGGAATTAAATTTATTAACAAGCAAGTTCAAAATGGAGAAGCTTACAATGTTTCCAATGGGTACAAGAAAGGTGAGCTTTCAATGACCTCCCACAGAAGTAAAAAAAAACAAACTCCATTCCTTGCATCTTCCTAGTGAAAAAAACTAAACTGTAAATCTATTCAGCACAAAGACAATACGCTCTCACCAAATCATTCTACAACACAGCACCATAACACAAGAATATCAAACCACTTAAAGAATATAAACTAAACATGTGGGGAAGAATGGAATGCTCAAACACAGAAAACAAGAAAGCAAACCAAATGTTTAGTGTTATGGTGGGTACCTCATACAAGTGTTGTGCAGTATTTCTTTACTTTGTGTATTTTCACCAATTCATTACATAGAGATAAAACGTCAGACCTTGAATGTTACAGCAGGTAGGCTTCTACTAGCAAACAGCCACTGCAGCACCAAAGCTGTTGCTTGCCATCAAATGGACATCCACCCTATAATATTTATTACAAACATACACTTAATACCAGCATGCAGCATAATACATCACTAGTACAGATTTTCCTACATAAAGCAGCAAACACAACAGTTGTTCAGGCATATCCAGAAAGGGATTTGTTCATAAATGCATAATAAAAAGATCAGAGCTTGAAAGACAATTAGCATTGGTGTGCCTCAAAACTGTACAAATTCTATGTGAAGTAAATGAAACACATTTTTTCTTTTTCTGGAAAGAGTAGAGGTGGGAATTTTGGGAAACAATATGGCCCCATCTTATGCTAATTTGATTATGCCCCCAGTGAGAGGAAGAATATATTTATAAATCTAAATTCAAAGAAGAAATTATACTTTATAAACATTTCATTGATGATATTTTGCTAGTGTGGAAAGGAGAAGAAATGGATTGTAAATATTTCACCGAATATTTAAATTCTACTACTAATTTTTTAAACGTTACCTACATGTGGGGTAGAGGAAAAATAAATTATCTGGATATCAAATTGGAGGTAAATCGGGAAAGTTTAATGTTGAACTCCAAGATATATAGAAAGCCACAATTTACACATTTGTCTCTTCATTATAATGGTGCTTGTATAATGTTTATGTTGAAAGAAATACAGTTAAGGGACAGGCAATAAGGATGTCAAGACTGACTAGCAGGGATGAGTTTTTACAGGAATGAGAGTTATTAAAAGCACATTTTTAATTAGAGGGTACAAAGACAGTTTCATAGATAAAAATTAAAAGGAGTTAAATGATTTAAGGGCTAGTACGTATAGGCCGCTTTTAAGGCTAGGTTTTAGTTCAGAAGAATAAGGCAAGGTTAAGTAAAGGAAAAGAATACATTAGCATGGCCAGTAAGGTATACTGTTGATTCAAGACACATTGAACAGACAATTCAACATAACTGGATGATAATTTTAGGGAATCCTAATTTAGAGTAGAGTATTATAGACATTCTATTTTGTTTAACCTGCAAAAGCAGGAACTTGAAAAATGAAAGGCATTACATTTCTTTAAACAAATAAAAAAACTAATAAGGATTTGGGAACATATCCCTGTTTTTTGCATAATACGTATATTTATAAACAAGGGAAAAATATAAGAGTGCATATTATGGATGGGGACAATAGCCATGTGGAAGATTTACTTGTTAATCATGATGGAGTTTATGTAGTGCCATGCACCACCTATAACGTATTTGTATATAGGTAAAATGAAATGGAAATCGTCAGCTAGAATAATGGAACATATTCAGTCTATAAGGAACAAACAAAAGAGTAATGCATTGTTCAAGCACTCTGTGGAGTGCAACACTTTTCAAAAGTTTACATATTTCATACTTGAAAATGTGACTGACAATATTGCTTTTGATGGTGAAAAAATTCTATGTTAGAGAATAAATACTTAATGTGACAAAAAATTAAATACCACATCTTTTCCTGGAATCAATGATGCTTTAAATATTAAATGTTTATTAAATTTGCAACCACATTCCAACAGTTAAAACATATCTATCAGTAACTTCAACAACAAACCAAAATTAATGACAAAATTAATAACAGTCAAGGAAAATGGCAAAATTCTAAATACAAACAAACTTTAATATAGCAGAAGCTTACATAAACATTCAAAAAAGGTGCTTCATAGATTTTATTAGAATTTAACTTATATTCATGTAACATTATGTTGTTTGAATTTTGATAGGTTGATTTAGGCATGACAAGAGCTGAAACTGTATATATGAGAAGTTTCGTAAGTGACAGCCGATGTTCTGAAGAAGTTAAATATTAAAGATAAAAAGTGCTCAACACATATTATTTATCTTGTTTGTTGGCACCCTGAAGTCCATATAGTCCATTTGTTTTTATTTATTGAGTTTTGCACTGTTTTGGTGTTTTTGTATTTGGAGGTTAAAATATTAATATAATTTTGCCATCAGGTATGCTTCTTTATTACTTTTTTCTAAATCAGAGACTTTGTCTTTTTTTCTTATTAGCTTCTGGCAAAGCAGACAAGCTTTGAAAACCCATTATGCAATTCAGATGTCAGGCCCGCAAGAACTAGAATACATGTAGGCCGTTAACTAATTCAACATTGAAATGGGAATCCACTCAGAGCAATATCTGAATTCTCAAAACTTCTCACTTTGTAAGGAAAACACAATTAACTCCATAAGAACCATATAAGATCACATTTAACTATCATTTAACTATAAAAAACAAACACCAATTGTAATCACTACAAATTATTGTAAGCAATTAGGCCAAATACATGCAATGCAGTTTTATTATGTAACACATAACATCTGCTTTACCAGTCAGAAAATGCAATAAATTTGTGTAACATAATATCCAAATATCAAATGTTTCCTTAAAGGGATACAAAAATGCAAACTCTTGATGTGACTACTCTGACAAGGTGCACTTAAAATAAGCAGCACAGTAACCCTAGCAGTAAACTGTGAAGTACTATCAAAAATGCAGTTTACAAAACTGTACTTGAGCACTGTCAAAAAAGCCGCACAGACAGATCTTAAATAATTTTCAACTATGAGTAACGTATTCGAGTTTAAAGATCAGCATAAAATTATACTACATTACATTACATTAGCATGGTGGTAGGAGACACTAAGCATATCTAGTCTGCACTTTAAGCTAATTTAACATTCTACATTTTCCTTTACCCTTCTCCACCTAGCCTATACCATCCTGAATACTTCTTTGGATTCCTCCTACCTATCCTAGTATATTCCATAAGTCCACAACCCTATCTGTAAAGAAGCACTTTGCAGACCTGCAGACCAACAGAATAATTATTTCTTATAATTTCATGCCTGTGAGCCTTGTCCATCTCTGACCTTCCTGTTTGATAGGACACCTTCATATCTCCCTGACATTCTCCCATGAGCTAAAATCATGACCCCCTCCCCCATCTATTCTGCTCTCTAGTAAAAAGGGTTTTACCTCCTCCATGCTTTGGCCATATCCTTTCTCCTACACCCCATGCATCCTTCCAGTGGCCTTACTCTGGAGTCCTTCTAGTAGACTACTGTCCCTTTACTTGTCGGGCCTATGTGGTCTGACAAGAACCCTGTAGAGTAAAAGCGCTGCCACTTTGCTTCTGGGGTTTTCCCCTTGATGCTGTTCCCCATGTTCTGTTTGCTGCTGTCACTGCTCACTCACACCACTTATGGTGATCCTTTCCAAATGAGAACAATATCCCAGATCCTTTTCTTGCCTTGTTGCCATTTGCTCTACTCCTCCAGTTGATATTCAAAGAAATTGCATGGATATGCTTTAAAAATAATGATTAAAAAGTCACATTTGGCCAACCTAAGCCAAATAATTTGATGAATTGTTGTACTTGATATACAGCTGCTACTTTTGATTGACTTATTTAATTTGATTATCATAACTCCTCAGTTTATATTAATTATTATTTATATGCCTGCAAACTGGATCATCTCTAATAGGTTATTTTGGTTGTTGTCCTTAAAAGTGTCCACTAGCAACACTACTAGCATTCCATCAATATTTTTTCAAATACTTTCCATGTCAATGCTGCTAAAATGCCTGCAGTTCCCTGGATTTTTCCTGCTCCCTCTTTGTAAAGGGGTACCATACTTGCTACTATCCTGTCCTTGGAGATTTCTGTACCGATTAGTGATATGCTGAACATCTCTATTTGAGTGCCTGCCAACACATTGGCTAGATTCCTGATAGTTCTGACAATTAGTCCACTGAGCCTGTGTACCTTTTAGTTCCTAAGGGAAGTTAGTTCCATCTCTAACTCCTCCCATCCATCCTGGTGTCTATCCACTGATTTTCCACTCTACTCTGCCTCTGTCCCAGCACGACACACCACTTTGTTTTTCTTTTTGGAGACTGAGACAAAGTACTCGTTCACAACCTTTGTTTTTTATGTCATCTGTGATCAATTCTGTGCTTTTTCAACCAAGTATTTTGTCATCTGAAGATGTAAAGTGGGTTTGTGAGTTAAAATAGGACAAACACTCCTGCAAAGTCACCAAAAAAAGAGCCGGACACCAGGTATTTAGCGCTTTCATTCAGTTTATTATCAAATGTCATCAGAAAACAAATACCCATTACACAACCACCATCTTATATATATGCACCAAAATAAAAAAGAGATATGACAGTACAAACTAATGAAATCCTGCAATTCTGAATAAATGATTAGTTAAAACTCAAGCAATTAAGAAACAAACTAAAATGAAAATCAATTTAGCTACACATGTAAAATTTTTTTTTCAAATGTATGTGTGTGTGAGTGTGTGTGTGTGTGTGTGTGTGTGTGTGTGTGTGTGTGTGTGTGTGTGTGTGTGTGTGTATACATATATATATATATATATATATATATATATATATATATATATATATATATATATATATACTTTTTTTAAAACATATCTAAAAATTAGGAAAACTAAAACAAACCAAATACAACAAAAACTGCTGGATCCACTCCAACACTCAAGTATTTAATGTGAACTGCTTTTCATCTGGGACAATACCCAGACATCTTCAGACAAACAACAAACCATAAACCATAAACCACTCCTTAAATACATGTTAGTTAATTAATAAATTGGTTAATTAGTAGTGAGTATGTACATTTTTAATTAATAACATCTACAACCAACAATAAATCCCACAGCAAATACAAGTTAAAAAAGTGTGTTTAAAAATTAAAACCAATATTACTTCCATGCATGAATTAAAACCTTAGTTGATTAAATGTTACTAATAAATATTAATTTTATATATATTTATTTTATTTTAATTTTTTTTTTTTGTTTATTTTATCAACATGGTACTTTTAAACCCATTCTATATGTGTATGCACTATCTTGATAACTAAACTCATACTACCAAATTGTCTGGTGGATTATATTCTCATTCATCTACCCAAGTTCTTTAATTTCAAAATACAAGTAAGGGATATAATTTCATTGAGGCCATGATTTCCAACAGAGTCTAATCTCAACTGCCATAGAAGTTCCTTCTGCTCCAATAAAAGGGAACATGGACCCCTCTTCCAGTCCCCTATAACTTGATCTAACACATGGAACAAAAATGTGTGTGTAGGAAATTCTTTGCAATGTTTGACTAATGCATTCTCAGTTTTATTCCTTCTAGATCAAGATAGATCAAGTTATAGGGGACTGGAATGGGGGTCCATGTTCCCTTTTATTGGAGCAGAAGGAACTCCTATGGCAGTTGAGATTAGACTCCCTGTGTGACTGCAAAGATCAGTAACTTCACTAACAATCCTTTTAAGCCAAAACTGGTCATACCCCCTTTGGACAAAAAAGTTGAGAAACATCTAGTTCTACAAAAAAAGTAACCTGTTCGCTGGTTAACCTACTTAGGCAAATAAATTGGCCTTTTACCATGCCTTTCTTGATATGGACAAATGTCCTGGTCTAAATGAGACTATAAATATAAAACGTTTTTTTTGCAAATGCAAAGGTTTAAATGAAGAAATTTTAGTTAAATATATATTTTTAGATAGGTTGTTGGCTTTGCAGGAGTGTTTGTCCTGTTTTACCTTGTTGCTTTGGGACTGGAGGTCTTTCATTTTTTTTTTACTGAGTTTGTAAGTTCTCACTGAATGATATCTATTTTATATACTGTCTTGCTTCATTTAAATATCAACTATTTCCTTCATTAATGGGTGGCAAGTTTTGATACATAAATGCTTTATTTCATCTAAATAAGGCCCTGTCCATCATCAGACTGAAATGTTGTAGACAACTTCATATCTGCTTTTTCACCCAATGTGTTAACTGCAATGATTTATGACTTGTTATGATTTGTTTATTCATTTTTAAGTCATTTTAAGGCACATGCACATAATTTGCAAATGTATCTTATTTGTTGCTGTGGTGTATTTATTTGTGTTTGCATTTAATAATATTGCATACTGCCATTTTCAAGTGCTTCTCATATAATCTACTCGGGGGGGGGGTTCTGTTATCAATTTTATAACAGAGTGTCTAATTTGTGCTTAGTGTCTACTCTAAGTTGCATTGTTACTGTCTTCTTAACTGCAAGCTGTTGTAATGATATATTCAGTTGATTTTAATCAACTTTTAATAAGTTTATAAAGATGTTATATGCTAGTTTAAGCATTTTTTCAGCTATAAATAGGCTGATATTAGGTTGCTGGCATCATCGTATCCTGTTATGATTGTTTTGAAAACAGCACATCCCAAATAAAAAAAAAACTTACTGATGCATTAATTAATTTGCATTATCTTATTCCTAGCCTGCACATGATAGTTTGTGAATTAAGCTGATGTTTTGTCATTTTTATTTTAGTTAATCAGTTATTTTGGTAGAGATAGATTTGCTGTGTTTTTGCAAAATAAAAGAGTCGGTCAGTGAAATGAAAATGGTGTTAGTAACTCAACAGTTACCCACTTAATTTTGAGGGTACAGAAATCAGAATGAGATTTAAAATATCCCATAGCACATACAACATGAAAACTATGAACCAAAAAGCAACCAGGGCAAGACTCCAGACAATGTATTCTGAGTACTTTCGTTCTTTAATAAATATAAGAACTTCTTCAGAAATGCTATAATGCGGATCCAACACAACATTTAAAATCACAGATATGTGTCATGTGATACCAAATGACCAATAGCAGCTTTAAAACTGGAGGGAGTTGTCTCACCAATAAAGAAATAGAACTTAAAAAGAACATAATATTAGATGTTAAAAAAAAAAAAAAAAAAATATATATATATATATATATATATATATATATATATATATATAAACATACACACACACATATATGTTTATCTGTAGTCAACAATTAAATATCCCATAGCGCTTAAGAAAAAGAGTAAGGTTCCCTACTTTATCACATGCAATAATGACTTTTGCTTCACAAAAGGAACAAATAAAGCAAAATGTCACCATTTAAAAGAAAGCGATCCAGGTCGAAGGAAGTCATAGGGTCACTTTATTTGGCCCCATCAGAACCAGCCTTCAGTATAATTCACCCTTCAACATGGAACTGACCAGACTTATGCAACTTTTGGATTGCCTTCAAAGATTTCTTACCAGAAGAATTCCGGGTATAAACAAATTGTCCTCTATGGATCACCTATAAGTCCGATTTCCATACTCTGTCTCCAGGGGTCTATATCAGCATATTGAATGCTGAAAACGCAGAATGCAATTTAATCGAACTGAAATGTTCGAAATCTCAAAACAGCGAACTGATGGAACACTGATTTCTTTCCCAAGGAAAGAAATTGGTGTTCCATGCAAAAAAAAAAAAAAAAAAAGTTTCACTACTTTAAACACTGACAGAAGTGAGGGGCTTTGCCCCCCACACCCCCCAACATGGGGGTCTGTGCCCCCCACACACCCCCTACTTAAATATACCAACTCCGAGACCGCACGATAGTGGAGGATATAGCAAACTCCGATGACAGCCCACCGATTTCTTTCCCTGGGAAAGAAATCAATGTACCGTCAGTTCGCTCTTCTGAGATTTCGAACATTTCCGTTCGATTAAATTAAATTCGGCGTTTTCAACATTTGAAATGCTGATAGGAACCCATCTCCAGCAGGCTACTGAGAGGCTATCTATGCCATGCATACAAAGTATCCTCAGCTCCAGCTCAGATGGACCTTTTTCACATCTGCAAAATGAACAGTATCAGAACCACTAGATCTAGGGATTAAAATTTTGCTTGTGAAATAAATGAGATATCTTGGCCCAACAAATATGTGTTTCAGAGGACCCTCATCCTCTGTGAAGCAGAGTCTATCCCTAACCCTACTTAAGCATAAACTTGACCAATGGATAGGAAATCAGAAATCCATGATGGGTCTGGCCCCCATGTCTCTCAGAGACAGAAGCAGACATTAAAGTCCAAACTAACATGCCCCCTTATAATCTCTAGAAACTTCCTAACTAAAATACACCCTCCTAATAAATGCCCATAATACATATGGATACAATTGGATAGTATTGCACAGCTAGGCTTATAAAGGCCCTAGTGGTCATTAGACTAGTATACACCTATGTACTATTTAAAGAAATATGGCAGAATGAAACATATCCACACATTTTCTATACCACAGCTTAATTTTTTAATATTCCTCCTCACATTTTATAAATAATTGTTCCAATAATTAGAAGTTATGTCCTAACCATAACTTGACAGCTGTGATGTCCTTTTCATTCTTCCTCACTATTGGGTTACAGATCCAACCCTCGTATCCGAATTGGCCTCATTTTTAAGACTTGGATCCTGGTCTCGAGCTCCTCCTTCTACCTATAATGCCTTATAATCTCCGTAGCTTCCTCAGATCGAGTTTGCTGCCTCATTGCTTACAAATAAAGAAACATAATAGACAAAAAGAAATCAGAGTCTCAAACCAGGAACATAAAGGTTCTTATAAATCTAATAGGTCCCCTAGGATTCAACAGGTTGGGGGATTATTGGGAGGAAAGGTGAGGAAGAATGAAAATGGACAACACAGATACCAAGTTTTGGTAAGTACATAGCTTCTAAATATGATGTTGTCCTTTTCATTCTTCCTCACTATTGTATCAGAGTCCTCGGGTGGCCTCAAGGAAGGATATGCCGGACCACTGTTGAACTAAAAGAAGCTCTACTTCTGGAGACAATATCCAATTTATAATGTGTTACAAAGGTATGAGTCTTTGGCTAAGTGGCTGCAGCACAAATATCATCAATCGACATTCTGGAGGAGAAAACAGATGATGTAGTAAAATGGGCTTTAGGAGTGAGACAAGTTCAACCCATTTTTTTTTAATAAATTAGTGAAATACAGTGAGTAAGCCATTTAGCCAATGTAACTTTAGAGCCTGCTTGACTTAAACAGTTTGGTGAGAAAGAAACAAATAGTTGGCCAGACTTTCTGCACTGTTTTGTTCTATGAAGGTAGAACCACAGTTAGCTATGAACATCAAGCAGATGCAAAATATATTTGCCCTTGTTAGAAAAATCTGGAAAGAAGACTGACAACTGTATAGACTGGTTTATATTAGTCTTTGTGGCTCCCTTAGGCATAAAAGATGGATTGGTATAGAGAGATACTCTATCTTTATGAAAAATTATGTAAGGCAGTTTCGATGATAAGGTCTGAGGTTCAGAAATTCTTCTTGCTGAAGTAACAGTTACCAAAAAGATGGTTTTCCAAGAAAGGAATTTCATTTCACAGTCATTCACTGGTTCAAATGGTTTTTGAGTTAGTCCTTGAAGAATAACAGTTAGATCCCATGGTGGAGTAGGATCTTTTATCGGGAGTCTAAGCAGAAAAATCCCTTTCATGAAAGCCTTGCATAATTTAGACTCAGCAAAGAGCCAAAAACATCTTCAGTAAAATTCAGAAAAATTGAAATGGCTGCCAGCTGAAGTTTTATAGTGGAAAAAATAGCCTCTTCATTGAACAGAGAAGTAAGAAAGATAAGGATGGCTGAAATTAGGACTGATAAAGGATCAATATTCTCTCTGGAAGCCCAGATGGCAAACTTTTTTCATTTGCTTTGATACACTTTTTTGGTAGAAGCTTTTTGGGAAGCTAAAACTATGTCTCAAACAGGGAAAGCAAGCCTGCACCTTTGAAGAATTACTGGAACTGGAGATACCAAGTGGTCAGTTTGAGGGTGAGTAGATTGAAGTATTGATCCCTGATGGATGAGAGAGGAGGTCCTGTCTGGGCTCCAGAATCCATGAGGGATATTTCAGATGAGACCAGAGAAAGGGGAACCATACCTGATGAGGCCAGTAGGGGGCAATAAGAATCACTGAACTGTTCGGCTGTCTGGCTTTCTGCAGAAACTTTGGGATCAACAGTAGAGGGGGACAAGTACAAAGGAAACATAGGGCCAATCATGAACTACAGCATCACTCAGGGATTCCCCCAGAGGGGGAATCAGAGCGAAGTACTTGCTGCGCTTGTTGTTTTGTGGAGAAGCAAAATGGTTACAGCAAGGTTGGCCATAACTGATTGAGGGACCACTCGTGAGGGGTCAGAGTGGACTGGCTGAGTTTATCTGCTAAAATGCTGGTTTTCCTTGGTATGTGTGTTGCAGCTAGAAAGCGGTCTGAAGATATTGCCCTCTCCCAGACCTTCATGGCCTCCCAGTATAACGAGTAAGAATGAGTTCCTCCTTGTTTGTTGATATGCCTGACTACTGATATGTTGTCGGTGTGTATTGCAATCATCCCATAGAGAAGGCTGCCCTGAAAAGCTTGCAACATTAGAAGAACTGCTCTCATTTCTAGGATGCTGATATGCAATCTGGTCTCACAGGAAGACCATGTGCCTTGAACCATCTTTCCCTTGAATGCCCCCCCCCCCTACCATAGTTGGGAAGCATTTATAGTCACTGTAGCAGTGGGGGGGGGAGAAGTAATGGCCTGCCCAGGAACAGATCATCTGAGTGAATCCATCATTGAAGATGACATCTGCATATCAGAGTCAACTTGATAGGAACAGATAATTTTTGGTAAAGAACAGACTACTGAACAGCCAAGGTTCACTGGAGGGCCTGCATAAAGAACCCTGCTAAGGGCACTAGGATGATGGCAGCTGACACAGAGCCAAGGGCTTGAAGCATCAATCTTGCCAAGAGAGGTGGTAAAGAAAGTATATCCCCTACTTGGTGTCTCAAGGATGCTATGCAATGAGGAGTCAGAGAAGCTATCAGGTGCTTTGTATCATGAAAAACACCAATGAATTCCATCCTCTGAACAGGGGAAAGGTTTGATTTGGCAAGATTTATGGTAATGCCCAGGGAGCTGAAGATCTGCAACAAATAATCCCTGGCCTGAAGTAGTTGATGCTGGTTGGGGCAGTGAGAAGCCAGTTGTCCAAATACAGAAACACCTGGAATCCTTTCAGTCCCAGGTGAGCTGCCACTACTGCCATGAATTTGGTAAACACCCTAGGGGCTGTGGTGAGTCAAAAAACACCAAAAACAAGAAGCAGTCTTGTAATAGGATGAAAAAGATAATCCATTTAATACACCCATCCTGGTACCTCGGCAATTCACCTTCAGTGGAACAAATAACCATACAAAAACATCCTTTTTTTATATGCTCATCAATTAATCCATTAAATTACTATTTCATTATATCATTAACCCTTGTGATACTTACACTTTAAATACAATCAACAAACCACTTTATATAAAGCAATACATACTCATTATATACTTTTATAAAATACTTAATGCTGAACTGTGTGGAAAACAATACAAAAATGTATTTAAAATATATTCAAATGCATATTAGTTCATTCAAATTTCATAAATTCTTTACCACATATTATATAACATTCATTAAATATTCACTAAATATCAAACTATATACAATAAATAAATAAACATATAAAGCATTTGAATATATATAAATTCATTCAAATTTCATTAATATAACCTAAATACTTCACCACTATGTACACTATAATGCCACTATCTAAATTCATTCATCTGGAGCACAATGTATGATACCCTAAAATCATTCTATATTCTAGCCTATTTAGTTCAGTCTTAAAGTTCCCTGCACAGAAATGTGGTCAGGCCAATACACTAAATAAAAAACCCTCAATATTGACATTATGTGTATTGATAAAATGAGAGGCTACAGGACTTTCCATGTTTCCCCTCCTAATATCTCCCAAATGCTCTAAAATACGAACCTTAACCTTCCTGGTGGTCTGTCCAATATACCATAAGGGTGTGATACAATCACAACCCAAAATGTATATCACCCCAGATGACAAGCAATCAAACCTTTCAAATGGTAAATACCTTTTACCATTTATTTTCATTCCATGCAAATTTTTTACCTTGTCACAAACCAAACAACGGCCACAACAATGCATGCCAACATTCACATCAGCAGAATATTCCAATTTTCTATTCAAAAGTTCTTTTAAGTTATTGTACCTACTGTATGAAAATGTAATAAAGTAGGAAATAAATGTCCAACATTTATATCATCACAAACAACATGCCACAATTATTTAAGAATTTTTTCAACAACAGTTGAGAAATCAGAAAATCTAGATACAAAAAATATATCTTCTTGTGCAGATACAACCGACAACTGACAACGATCACTATAATACCCACCCTTTCTTAAAATTTTAACTCTACATAGCTTGTTCTTAATGCCTAAAAGTGCAGTAATCTCATACCCACTAGATATAAGTCTGGTAAAGATTTCATCACAAGCTTCTTTCCATAAATCTGGGTCCGAGGTGTTCCTTAAAATTCTCTTAAATTCCCCTTCTGGTAATGCCTTAATCAGATGGGGTGGATGCATGCTGCTTGCATGCAAGAAATTGTTCACTGCAGTTGATTTCCTAAAAGATTTATGTTGTATCAAATTATCCTTCCCTATATAAAATTCTACATCCAAAAATGATATATTACCAAAAGAACTTTGTGCAATAAATTTTAAGCCATGTGTGTTATCATTCAGATTTTTCATAAATTTCTCAAACAAAGATCCATCACCCCTACAAACAAAAATAAGATCATCAATGTAACATCTATAAAAGACAACATTATTCACAAAAAAATTACTTTGAAACATAAATTCTTTTTCAAATTCACCCATGTATATTACTGCGTAGGTAGGTGCAAAAGCTGCACCCATAGCAGTCCCCTTAACTTGTAGAAAGAAGTCCTTCTTCCACATAAAATAATTATGTGTCAAACTAAACTCCAATAGACATAACAGAAACATAGTACGAGGTCCTTCACCCATCATTTTCTGCATGGCCTCTAAACCCCATCTCTTATTAATGTTGGTATATAAAGATGAGACATCAACTGTCGCCCAATAATAGTCCTCTTTCCACTCTACCCCATGCAATGCTTGACATACATCTTGAGTATTTCTTACATGGGAACAAACTTTAGGAAGGTACTTTTAAAATGAAAATCCAAAAATTTATTCACCCTTCCAACAAAAGAGCCTATGCCAGAAATAATTGGCCTTCCTGGCGGATTTGTCATACTATTATGAATTTTAGGGATGATATAAATGTACGGATGATGGGGTTTCTTAACTGTTAACTTTTTAACATCCTTGCTGGTAGAAAATCCTAACCTTTCTCCTTTTTCTAATAATTCTATAAGTTCATCTGAATAACGTTTCAAAGGGTTATTATTCAACTTGACATATGTATCCTCTCCCAACAAAGTGTTAATAATACATTCATATTTGTCAGTATCCATCACCACCCAATTACCCCCTTTGTCAGCTGGTTTTATAGTTATCTTGTCTAACTTTGTTCTCAACTCTTTTAAAGCCACCCATTCACATTTACTAAGGTTAAATGACTTATTTTGTCTACAAAATTCCTTAAATGCTTTTTCAATACAAGAATATGCAACATGTTCAAGTGCATTTATAGCCAGCGAGCATTTAGGAGGAATAAAGGTGCTGTCACTTGAAAAACAAGGAACATCAATATGCCCATAACCCCCCCCCCAAAACTTCCATCCCCACAAGGGTTAACTTCTTCAGTAATATCAAAATCATCATTTTCACATCCATTAAGCACAAAGTCATCGTAATCATATGTACTTAGATTCATTAACTCATCATCTGGTAAAATGGTATTCTCAGTTTGAGAAGTACATTGACGCTCAGAAAAAAATACCTTTAAATTCAATTTGCGGACAAATTTTCTAACATCCACTAATACGTCCGCAAGTAAAGGTGCATATCATCAGACAAACACAAACCAGAAAGGTTAACTACATTTAAATCATTGCAAGTAGGATCAACAGTATTAACAGAAACAATATCTGCAACATTTTCAGAATCAGTCACAGTGACATTGTCCAAAATAGTCTCATGAGAGTCCAAGTAGACAGCAACTGAATGACTACAATTAAACGATGCCAGTCATTCTGAAGAGTATAAAAAACTTACTTCTGGTTCTGTGGTGAGTCCAAGGGCAGAGCCTGGTAATGACTGGCTCCAAGCTTGAAGCGCAAATGACTTCTGGAGTGTCTGTCTATTTTGATGTGATACTATGCATCTTGAAGGTCTATCGAACACATCCAATCATTCTTGCACAACAGCAGTAGAATGGACTGAACTGTAACCATCTGAAACTTTGACTTCTTTACATGTTGATTTAGATTGTACAGATCTAGAATAGATCTCAGGTCCCCCATTTTCTTTGACACTAAAATGAAGCAGGAGTAAGTGCCAAATCCTCATTGTTTGGTTGGAACCTCTTGGATGACTCTTTTTTGCAGCAATTTTTGAATTTGAATTTCCAGTACTACATGCTCCCTCTGACTGGGTTGAACATCAGGGAGTTCCTTTTGTTCTGCAAGAAGTGGAAGGGACAAGGGAATGTAATAACATCAGGATGTTATGCTTAGCACTCAGGCATTTGTTGTCAGACTGGTCCAGGCATCTAAGTGCAGAGAACAATGACCCCTGACTGCCTCCAGAGATGGACAGCTGGGAAGCGCTTCAGGAACACTGATTGATCTTGTTAGAGAAAGGTTCTCTGAAACCCTGATTCTGTGGATGTCCATTGCCTCTGAATGGTGGCTACCATTGAAACTTCCTCCTCTGCCTCTGAAGGAATAATCCCAACATTGATTCTGAAAAGAGCCTAGAGATTTTCGAAACCAAGTCTTCTTACCATCTCGCTGATTTCTGGAGAAAGTGCACTGAGAGGTAGAAAACATGATCCCAATGGCAGACAGGGTCTTTCTTTCCTGCTTGCTGTGGGTTACAGTCTCTTTGAGAGAAGGCCCAAACAAGGAGGAGCCATCGAAGGGGGAATTGACAAAGGATGCCTTGAAAGGTTTCTCAAAGTCACAAAGCCTCATCCAGGCATGCCTTCTGACTGCAATACCTGAGCTGGCTGCCCTTGAGGTACCCTCTGCTGAATGGGAGATGAGCTGCATGGAAGAGTTAGTCATGGAAGCAAGAGTAACCAAATGGGCAGATACTTTCTTGATGTCCTCATCCAACATGGTCTCTGCAAGAGAGTTGGATACCTCCTTGACCAAATCTCTCTGCAAATGAGTGAAGTATGCCAAGTAATTTAACAATCTCAGTGTAAATGTAGCTGAGGCGTAAATGCACTTAACAAACCTGTCCATCGTTTGAGACTCCTTGTTCAGTGGATGGACAGAGGAGTTCTGTTTGGCTAGTTCCTTTCTGGTGGCTGCTGCTACAATAATGGCATTAACGGAGAAACTCTTGAACCAATGAAGTCTGACTTTGGGGGGAACCAGAAACCTGTCTGGGTGTTTGGGGACTGGCTTGATAGTGGCGGGCTCCTTTCAAGCCCATCAGGAGACTAAGTCAATAAGGTCATCCACCAGGGGGAGTCACCCAAGACGTAGATGGGCCCACCCTGAAAGCATCCAAGAACACAGACTCTTAAAGGAGGGTGGTCTGACCATCCACCTTTTTGACTAAGGACTCTGAGATACTCCCAAAGGACACAGTATCAGGTGGTGATCGTGCGGATCCTTCTCCCTCATCAAAGTCCATGTCTTCTGAAAGTGACTTCACTGGGGAGTCAATGTGCCTCCTTTTGCACATTTTCTTCTAAGGAATCTCCTCTCTGGGGTGTATCAGAAGAAAGAGGCGCTTCCGGGGGCAAGAACTTGGCGGTTCCTCGAGAATACATGCTGACCCTGGACAGGGATGATGGGCTGAGCACTCAGATCCAGTGAAGGATGAAGGGGAGGATTGGAAGTAAATGAGGTCAGAACTCTGTAAGCAGAGAAAGCCCCTTCCACAATCCAGAAGGCCAATGGAATAGCAGAAACTCCCTCCATCTCCCTCAAAGCCCAGACTGTTAAGAAGCATGGACGGGAATCACCCCTGATCTGTGGTCTCAAGACAGGTATGGACCCAAGCTGTCAAGGGCTGAAGTGCTGACAGGAAGGGACAGGTCCGAACAAGTCAGAAAAGACCCCTCCCCCCATATCCGATGTCAGTCTCCCAGATCCAAGACACACTCTGATCTGATGATCTCAGAGCAGAGCTATTCAGGGTAACCATCAGAGTCAAGGAAGGGAACTTCCTTGGATCTGAAGCTGACTCTCTCCAATGCCTAGGATCCTGGGACTCTGAATTCTCTGGTTGGATCGGAGAAGGAGACTAGATCAAAGCAGCAGGGACACTCACTGATCCAATCGGGGATGGAGCTGACAACACCCCCATCTGGATTTGAGTTTTAAGAAACCTCCACATAATCCTGTCCATATCAACATCCTGGAGGACCTAGAAAAAGCAACTGATCTAGGCCTGGAGTGTCTGGATGTGGTTTTGAGCAGTTTTAGGGATGTGTTGGGGAAACTGTCCTGATGGTGAACTCTGGAGTTTGGGTCTTAATGCTCAGATCAGAGTTCTTTGGATCTCAGGTGGAAGAAGTTGGCCTAGAAGAGGCAGTCACATGAGAGGTGCCTGTCAGTTCTGAGAAGTGCCTTGGATCCGAAGGGGCAGAAGTGGGTCTTGGATCTGACAAGTTTGGATCTGAGGTCT
>NC_056725.1:1097187460-1097337460 GCF_019279795.1 Protopterus annectens | reverse complement strand
ATGTGGAGAATGACCAAGGGCAATCATTTTAAATAGAAAAGTGTGGACTAGAAGGCTGTCTCTGCAGTTAGTGGGAATAAATGAACACACACAAAAGTACTTAGATACTTAATAAATAGGCTCAGTTTTATTGCATTCATTCATTCATTCATTTATTTATAGATTATACTTAATGGCAAAAAAATTGCAATAGTTCACAAGTGAGGGCTCATTTTCTAGAATCAGGTGTAATATGACATTGTGGTTTAAAACCTAACACCATATCAGCCTGACGTCTCTTTCACACACAAACACATATCCAGCCTTTCTTTCTTTCCCATCTTGCTTACTACACCATAGTGCAGAATTAAGACAGATCATATAAATAAAACCCAAATACCATATCAGCCTTAGCTGTCTCACACATACGCACACACGCACACACACACACGCACACGCACACACACACACACATACACACACACAAAATTTAAACTTCCTTTATCTTGCTTAGTCAAGTAACATAAAATTAAGAAAAAGCCAACACAGCAAATAGCAAAGCTATGCAGCCTTTCTACAGAACACAGCCATGACAACAAATATGAAGTAAATAAAATGCAAGAAAGGAAAAGCTCCACTCCACTCTGCACTATAGTGATGATGGTAGTTGAACATTTTTGCATTGAGATTGGGTTTCTGTTGTCATACCATGCCTTTTACAGAGTATTATATCACAGTTATGTATGCATGCAAGAAAATACAGGTAAATATAGAAGGCTGCATCATTAATAGGAAACCCTCAAATAGTGGTGATAATCTGACCCTTCAGTGTGTCAGAGAGTTGGGTCATCTTATATCTCATAGGGTATGAGGCAATATGTCTACCATGTTCAACTTCATACAAAGGGTCTAGCCACCCATACACCATGTATGCCCTATCATATGTTTTAAAAATAATTATTTTTTGCAATAAGATGTGATAGAATTTAAATTAAAATAACATTCCTGGTATATCTGCTATCATTTTATTTTATTGTGTACTTTGACAAATAGCTTTTTTAGAATGCTTAGTTGGTTACATTTTTTACACTTTGCTGTCATTTCAGGACTTTTCTATTTTTAAGCATTCAAAAAGTATGCTATCCAAAAGCATTATCTGGACTTGGGAGCTTCATTACATTCTGAAGTTACTGAACAAGCTAGTGTACAATTCTACAAATTCTGGCTGCATAGCTGCTTCATACCATGCACTCAGGAGGACAAGCTCCTAATGCTCTCAGTATGAGAATACATTGTGCTACAGCAATACACATCCTGGATGTTATATCTTACATGGAACTGATACAGATATTGAACTGACTAGAAGGCATTTCCTGAACACTGTCAGATACAAGACATGCAGGTTTCTGCATCATCCTGTATGTGGAATAAGTCTGCAAAATATTCACAGTCCTCTCTATAGTCTGGCATAACCCAACACATCTTACAGTGGCATGATGTAGAATCAGCATAGCCTCATATGTCACACCAAACAGGGAATGTAACAGTTAAGGACAGTATAATGCTGCCTCTGCAAAACAAGCTTATCAGTCTTCCTAATTCTGCTGTGCAGTCCTGAGTCACGTTCCTCCTGCATATGTGTGTGTGACCCTTCTGTTTTGTTGTTACTGAAGAACATGCAGAATATGAGTTCAGCTAAGGACCGCAGGGATACAGTGTTAAGGATTTGGACTTTATTAGTGCATATCCTTATTGTAATATGGGGGATACCTGGAGGGGGTAAACTCACCTTATGCAACAGCAGTTTCTGCACAAAAATGTGCCATTTTACCATGCTTATTTTGAGTCTACTTCAAAATGGCCTATACTATCTGTGCTGATAAGTGCAAGGCTTATGGCATGTATCTCATGCCATCGGGCCACAATGCAGTCCTCATAATATAGCCAGGATTTTGATTACATTTTTCTACAATACTCAGTTTTTATGGGACTCATAACCAAGTAAAATGCAGGAGTTATGAGGCACAGCTTGGACAGTGTGAAGCTAATAGACACATGATTAAAGCAGGACAGAAATCTCACATTTGAATTAAACTTTAGCTCAAGAGATTTACAACTTGTTATGGAAGTATTATGTACAAGGTCAAAGACTATATATTTTTTGATCACTATGCATAATATAGATCTCAAAGAGCACTATTCATGTAGACTGGCACAGTGTCTGTACCTCACACTATCTAACTGAACCTTAACTTCATAATGGAAGTGAAAACTGTATTTATCTCCTGGTTATCACTATCTGCATTGAAAATAATTCTAATAAGACAGCATGTGAGTGATGTGAAGCATAAGGAAACCACTACTCAGGAAAAACACAAAATCATGACACAATCAGCCTTGTTCAGTTCCCCACACAGTGAAAGAATAATGAGTCTGCCAGTCACCCTTAGTATCCCACATCATTAGGCCACAATGTGTAATTTCCCTTGCAATCCATCAGCTGTATGGTCATGTGTACCCTATCAAGAATACACTATACCACTAAGTTGAGAGACAAAAGGGTCATGAGGCATATGGTCATGTGACCTAAATCATGTAGATAACATGAAGTCTCAGGTTACTTTCCACAGTAAGGTAGAGCAAACAATTATACACACATACACTTCATATTATCAAAAAGCCGCCGTGGTACAGCGATAGTGTTGTTGCCTCACAGCAAGAGGTTCTCCTGTTCGATTCTTGGCTGAAGTGCCTTCTGTGTGGAGTCTGCATGCCCTCCCTGCCGTCGAGTGGCCTCTGAAAAGCATGCGTGAATGGGCGTGCCTTTGCTGAAGGTTGGGTGTCAGGCTGGCAACTCGGCACCATAAAAATCAACTGCCAATCATTAGCGGACTGGAGTTCTGCTGTGGTGACCCCTAACCGGGAAAAGACAAACAACACTTCATATTATCAAGATTTTGCAAAATCCTAAAATAAGCACTGTACTACTGGTAGCTTTCTGTTTCTGTCCAACACCAAATTAGGGGAATTAATTCAATGAAATATCATAATGACATATCATCACTCACACATACTGTGGAACTCTTACCCCTCCCAACATCAGTTATACAATATGGGTCAGCCCTAAAATTCTCAACCCCAGAATTCTTAAAGTGGCAGTACAGTGTGATAAAAAAGTATTGCTATGGAAAGTAAAATGGAAGACTCTTTCAGAGAAATTCAGGAAAATTTAAAGCAATCCAAAAACTCCACAGCTGAATCATTTTAAAAAGGAGGATCCCAGATTATGAATAATGCATTTCCTTATGTTTTGACATCTTCTGAGATCTGTCTCACTTTGATTTAGTATCAGTAATGGCATTCCCAATATAACTAAATGATAGTTCTGAAAAAAAATCAGCCACAAAGAAGCAAACTTTTCTTGTTTTAAAGAAAGAGCCTCTTACAACAGTACCTTAGTATACTTCTCATAATTTACAAGATTATTAGAAATATAACTCTCACATGTTTAAGAGATCACACAGGAGTACTGTAAAGTCTGCATTAGCAAGTATTACAGAATGGTTACATTTTTTGCATTAAAAAGGCAAACACTGTAATATTCCGTGCCTGCGCATAATGAGAGAAACGTATAGCATGACTCAGCAGAGACAATTAGTGTGTGAAAACTGCTGGAGTTGGTACTTAATAATCTGTCCATCATATAACAAGGTCACCTGCCTGTTAGAATGCACTATTTAAAAAAATGTGTGTCTTGTGCATATGGTCAGTAGCTACTTTATAAATCTTGAAAAAATAAATCATTCCAATTTCAAAGAAATATGAATAATTCCAAAATAAAAGCAGAAAGGAGATTGTTATAAATGCAACATGCACTTACAATACAAAGGTTTACAGAACATTAGTTATTTAATCACAGATACTTTCTATTTTATTAAGAAGAGAAAAAAGTCACATTCTTAACTTTTTTGATTTCCATACAGAACTATTTTTGTATTGCCTTATAGAAATTATTACATAAATAGAATGTCTAACAAGGCACATGGCATTGTCAGAAAAATATGAGAAATGTTTTTTCTCATTTACTTTAACAATGAAAACTTACTAATGGCTTTACTATTCTTGATTGCATAACATAAATTTAAAGTACATCTCATGTGTGTGGGTGGAGCTTCCCTTCATTTGCTCGAGGTGAAATGGCTCGAGCATAGCATGTTGAAAAGGGGGGAACCTGCAAAAAAACAACTGAAAACTATTTATTGCCATTTTGTAGTCCGCTTAATTTTTTTCATCTTTTCAGCTCGTTGACTTACAGGTAGTCAGTGTGTGTGTGTGTGTGTGTGTGTGTGTGTGTGTGTGTGTGTGTGTGTGTGTGTGTGTGTGTGTGTGTGTGTGCATGTGTGTGTGTGTTTTTGTGTGTACCACACCCATGTAATAAATATGTCACTCAAACAAGACAAAGGGTATTTTTGGGAGGGACAACTCAAAAATGGGGACAAGTTTTACCAAAAACTTGCATAACTTATTAAGTGAATTACATAACTGTTCAATTAAAGATAAAAAGAAGTTATCTACTTACCATAACATTCCATCTGTGTTGTCCATTTTCATTCTTCCTCACTGATGAGTCTCGGATCAGATCTTCAGATCCGATTCGGCCACATTTCCAAGACTTTGGATCCTAGTCTCGAGCTCGTCTCTCTTTCCACAATGCACTACACTGTCGGTAACGCCTCAGATCAAATTTGCTTCCTACTAGCTACTGAGTATAAAAAGACAGGACAGATAAAGGAATTATTAAGGCTTAAACCAGAAACATGAAGTTTCTATGTCATCCAAGATCCTTCTAGAAATGACAAGGCCAGGGGGTGGCTGGAAAGGAAGTTGAGGAAGAATAAAAATGGACAACACAGATGGAATGTTATGGTAAGTACATAACTTCTTTATCTGATGTTGTCCTTTTCATTCTTCCTCACTGATGTGTCAGAATCCCCAGCAACATAATTCTTGGGAGGCCATCAAGAAGGATATGCCGGAGCACTGTTGAATTAAAGGAAGCTCTGTTTCTGGAAACAATGCCCAACTTGAAATTCATCAGGAAGGTATGAGTCTTTGACCAAGAGACTGCAGCACTGATGACTTTGATAGTAGGTAGCTCTGGAAGAAAAATATGTGGTAGGTATAAACCTGTTTAAATGGCTTTGGGATGACGAGGCAGTTGCAAATGATTTGGGGAATAAGAAGCAAAAATATGTCAGTAATCTATTTGGGCAAGGTAATTTTGGAGACTGCTCAACCTAAGCTGTTAGACTTTCTGTACTGGATGATGCTATAAAGTATAAATATAGTTATACAGGAGGGATGGTCTGGAGGGACACACTCTCTTTATGGAAAATAATGCAAGAAGGCTTGGCAACAATGCTTGGAGATCAGAAATTCATTTTGTGAATGTAAATACCACTAAGAAGAATGTTGTTTTTCTTTTATTTATTTATTTTTTTGAAAGAAATTTCATATCACAGTTTCTCCCATTAAAGGGTTTCTGTGTCAGTCCCTAAAGAGTAACCGTGAGCTCCAAAGGGAAAGAGGGGTCTTTATGAGAGGTTTAAGCAGCAAGATTCTTCTCTGGAAAGCTTGATATAATCTGGAAAGTTCATAGGTTCATAGGTTCATAGATTGATACTAGGCAATTGGCCCTAGGGTCTATACAAGCCTAGCCATAACAATTCCTTGGCTATTCTTCCCACAGTATTTACTTTCCTGGACCCGTCTACCAGGGCAACTGACATGATTCCCGGGGTGAATTTCCTATCTCCCATCCAATCATCAAGGTTCTGTTTGAAGAGGGCCAAAGAGGTGCTCTGCTTGACATGTATGGGCAGTCTATTCCAGAGTATGGGGAGTCTCTGGGTTAGGAACCTATCCCTCCAGCATGTTTTGTTCATTGTGATGGCAAGGTTTAGATCCCTGGAGCGTGTGACTTTGAGGGATTGGGATTTCTTTAAGTGTAGCATGTCCAATAGCTCTGGGTTTGACATGGCCTTGTATGTTAAGCAGAGATCGCCTCTGAGTAGATGATATGCGACAGAGTATAGCTGGAGTTTTTTTAGATGGTCAGCATATGGCATCTGCTTTAGGCCTGTGATTCTTTTAGTGACGTATTTCTGTGGCTTTTCCAGTTGTTGCAGATGTCTTGAAAGGTACATACCAAACAGGGCATTGTATTCTATAATGGGTCTAATTAGAGATGAGTACAGTGGGACAATGACCTCCTTTTTTCTGGATGAAAAGCCCTTCGTGATGAGGTGTGCCACATAGAAGGATTTCCTGACTGTTGTGGCGATGTGGTTATCGAAGGTGAGACTACTGTCCACCTGTGTCCCTAAGTCTCTTATCACACTTTCGGTGTTTAGTGTACTGCCACCTATGTGGTAATTCACAGGTACACGTTTTTTCCCAAAGGGGATAACTATACATTTCTTGGCATTGAGCTTCAGCTCATGGCTCTGGCACCAAGCATCTGTTTCTGTAAGGCCCTTTTGTAGAATATCCACATAATTTGGGGATTCAATAATGGCTCCCAGTTTGCAGTCATCTGCGAACTTTGTTAGCGAGAGTCCCTTAATTCATCAAGGAAAGGAATTTATCAGTAGAGAAAACTCACCTTGTCCTTAAAAAGGTTGGCAAGAAAGGAAAGAATGGCAGAGGTGCAGCTTTCTTACTAGAATTCTTATGGGAGGCCAAATAATATCACAACCAGGAGAAGGTAAGGCTGGACCCTATTACTATCCCTAGAATTAGAAAAGCCATGCGATTAGCTAGAAGGTATGAAAAGGTTTATTGATCTCAACCGAGTGAAATAGGAGATCCGTATTGAGATGCGGAATTCCTGGTGGATGTTTCAAATGAAACCAGAAGGGAGGGAGAGAGAGAGAGAGAAGAGGCATCCCTGGCAATGTTAGAATAGGGCATTAAGATGACAGAGGACCTAAGCCTGCTGGTTTTGTGCAGAAACGTCTTGATCAATGGTAGATAGGAAGTTGGCATAGAGGAGGCCTTCTTGAAAGTCTAGTGACATAAGAAGAACCGCACTCATGTCTGGGGCAATGACAAGTGATTTATTTTTTTTTATTTGTTTTTTGAGAGGGAAGCATTTGGTTAGAACATCTCTCACTTAATATGCACTCCCATCAAGTTGGGGAGTGTCCAATAATACTGCTGCAAATAAAGGAGGAAATAGAAAGTTTTGTTTGGGAAAAGAAGTCGTCTGAATGGGAGTAGCAATAAATATATGTTTGGGAAAAGAAGTCGTCTGAATGGGAGTAGCAATAAATATAAAGTTTGCAATTCAGGTGCAGTTTTATAGTATAAATTAAAGGTTAGTATAGAATGGACTATGGAAAGATGTGCAAGAAAAAATAATGGCCAGAATAGTTAGGGAAACAGAGAAACTGATGAACATGAGTAGTGGTACTCAGTTGTGTTTCTAAGACAATCTGGGTTTCGTTATATTTACCAAAGTGCCCAGGGACTTGGAGGGTGTACAGAGAAAAAACAGTAAAATTTAGTTTGTAGGAGTTCATAACTGGTCGGGTCAGATAAACACCTTGGGGTGAATAAAGGGTGGTAATCTAAATGGCTGCCAGTCAAAGGTAGATGACTTCTCGGATTGTACATCCTGGAGACATATGGAGTACATTCATTTGAATTTGCACATAAGAGACAGGCAGTTATTTCCATTAAAATAAGAAAGGATAGCTGGCAAATTACTAGTTTTAAACAAATAGCCACAATCGCTCAAAGTTAAGTAAACACCTCGGGGGGGCTTAGATAATTATGAAGAACACTGATCTGGATGGAAAACCTTTTTTCCCCAACACAATGTAGATGGTTAACAGAAGTGTAATTCTTTTTAATGTGATATTGTGAGTCATGGAGGCATATGAATCACATATTTTCAACCTGTGTGAGAAGCATGGAAGACTAATGTGCAAAGCATCCATGACTTCGATTTTGAAGGAGTATTTAGAACCTTGGTGCAGCAGGCCCCTGAGCTGGAACTGGAACTAGAAAACTAGGATCCAGAACAAGAGAGAAAAAGGCTCTCCAAGTATGCAGCAAGCCCCAGCCAACAACACAGAGACCAATCAGGGAAAAGAAAAAACTCCATCTGAGGAGGGGAGGCAGGTGCTGCCCACAGATACATGCCAGAGAGAAGACACATTTCACAGTGGAGCCTTTGATGGAGGTGGGACAGATGCAAGAAGACCGGAACTGACCCACATCTATCCCAGGGAACCAGAATGAATTGGGAGAAAACATCAGGGCCCATGTTCCAATTTCCAACCTCCTAGGAATGCCCATGTCCTGCAGCAGACAAGTAAAATTCAGCGGGCACATCCATGAAGTCACCAGAGGGGAGAATCAAACTTAGAGAAGCCACCACATCATTTCATCTCCTGAGAGACCCTCTTTGTATAGTAGGAAAGGGAGAAGAAACCAGACCTAAAGCATATGTAGAAGCACGGTACTGTACTTGTTTATTTTTTTTTGTAGAATAGAGCATTGATCTGCATGGACCTTATACAGGCTCAGCCCAGGAGAACTATTTGTTTAATAGAATTGCTCAGTGCCTCAAAGTTAGGCAACAGAAGTTGAGGGAATCAAACCTTGCATCATAGGACCACAGGAAACCACTTGTTAAGAACTCATTAATCCCCTAAACCAGTTGCCTGACTGTCAGATCCAAGCAGTGTTTAGGATCTGAGGAAGGCTTTACCTGCTCCAACAGCTTCAGATCTGAAGAAGAAGAAGCAGTGAAAAAGGTCAGGTCCAATTTGCTTGGATCCAAATATGCCATGACCATCTACCAAGTCTGTCAGAAACAAAGGCACAGGATCCAATGAAGGAACCACTGAACTGTTGAGAACCACCATAGGAAGCAAACCTGTCATGTCCAAGATGGAACTGCAGGAGACCCCACGAAATTTGGATCTGAGGAGCTGGATCCGTAATTCTTTCCCTTGTATCTCCTATTAGTCCCTGCACTCTCTATCCTTAGTTGAGGGGGGTAAGCCCCCCAAAAAAAACAGCAACAAGCTAATAGAAAATATCATTTTGAACCCTATTGGAGCCAAGGAATAGCTGGCATGTCCATAGCAACTATCGGAGCCTACACAAAAAGAAGGAACCTGGAACTGAAGACAAAACCATCCCCAGATCAGAAGCAGATGGGAATAGCTGTCTAGAATTTTTGCAGCACTGGATCCAGAGGGAGAGTATCCTCACACCTTTCTTGGATCTGAAGAGAGAAAAATCCAATATATTCACCACCAGATCTGAAGAGGGTCTGAAACAAGGCACTACAATTCAGATTAAAACTAAATTTTGGAGCCAAAGATGAGAAATCTGCAGATTAATAAAAAACTACCTTGAAAGCTTGGAACTGGTAGGGCAAAGTAAAAAACATGAAATGGATTCTCCTTAAATGACAAAGGAGTTGGGTCCAGAAATGAGTAATCCATTAAAATTTCCATTGTATACGAAGGGGGTCTGGTTGCAACAGACCTTGGATTTGACACCATACCTCTTAAACTCTTAGTTGGTAGGTATGTTCGCAGTCCCCTAGAACAAAAAACACTGTGGAGAAAAACATGAAAAAAGTCATTATTTAGTGACCTAAACACTGGGATCACTCAGAATACTGAAAAAATGGGAACAATAAAGATTCCAGCTGCTAGCAGCCATCAAGGGAGGAAATAAGTTAAGAGATAAGCAAAATAGCTTTTAGGCAGAAAAAATAATTTTGTGAAAACAAACCTTCTCATAGCTCGAGACTTAAAATCCTCTGTCTAAACATGAAGGCAGTAAATGAGATCTAAGAAGTTACGGACAGTGTAGTGCATCGTGGAAAGAGGGAGGAGCTTGAGACTAGGATCCAAAGTCTTGGAAATGTGGCCAAACCGGATCCGAGGATCAGATCCGAGACTCATCAGTGAGGAAGAATGAAAAGGATACCATCAGATACATTTGTTGCTACCTCATTTTTTTTTAAGATAGTGTATTTTTATTGTGTTCTTTATAAAGACTGAAATCTTAAAGTACTAAATCTCTACATACATATAATGAAATGAGTATGCAGTTCTGTCTGCTTTTACTTGGTATTTACTTTCACTTGTGATATTTATTTTGTATTGTTTAATGTTCTTTTACTTTCTCTTTAATTGCTCTTTTTGTCAATTCCTCTTTTGTTTGTTTGCATTGTAACACAAGTCATCAAATGCTGTTTTATTACACTTTTGTGAGGAAGTAAAGTTTATGACAGCTATTTTCATATTTATTTTCAGTGGCTGAGTGTATGTTTATCTGTTTTACTTTAGTCTTTTACTATCTCATTATTTTGAACTTCATAATTCTCTTTGGAAGCTATTTTCATTTATCTAATCCATCCACCCTCACCCCTTTTTCCCATTTAGTACTTGGGGTCAAGGTGTCACTTCTACAGTGACAATCATCTTGAGCAAAAGTTTACACCTCCAGGTGGCTAGCCCTGCCACAGTAGTTCATCTGTACTACTAACTCGCATGCACACTCACACCTACGACCAGTTCAGAGTGTTCAATCCACGTACTGCATGTCTTTGGAATGAGGGAGAAAACCGGAGCACCCAGAGGAAACCCATGCAACTGCAGGGAGGGCATGCAGACTCTGCATAGAAGGCACACCAGCCAGGAATGGAACCAGACAGCCTTCTGCTGTGAGGCGACAATGTTAACCGCTGTACCACCTCGGTCACCCTATTTAGCTGATTAATTATTTAATATTCTGTGGTGTGATTTTTATGTTTGTATACTGTATTTGTCTTTTATTTTCATTTTTTTTTTTTTGCTTTATAATAATTAAATATAACAGATATGGAATGGTATTCATTCACTTACTTGAGAAACAGTTCCTAAATACTTTCAATTAATACCAGTCAACCAAATAAAACCTCTGGGCTTCTTGTGCTATACCATACCCCAAAATGTCAGATGTGAAAAAAATACCCCAGAAAAAATAAAAAGATCAACAATTCCATGTAGTCAGTGGAACCTGACCAAATAGCTTTTAACAAATAATTTCTGGACTAACTGAACTGTCTGCCTGTTAGGGGCTGGAGAGAAAAAAAGTCTTTAATACATTCAAGGATGTTATCGTATAAAGTTTCATTTTTTCAGTCAACATGATTTACTCCAAAAGAATTATAATATCCATTTTGAATTGTTTCTACTTGGTACATCATATTTCCTCTCAGTAAGTGACTGTTTGTTTGTTTGTTTGTTTCTTTTGATGGAATGAAAGTACCGTGTTAAATTTCATTCCAAATACATTAGGCAAAAACAAAACCGCTGTACCAGATAAAGTCCAAATCAGGCTCCAAAAATATAATGCAAGAAATTCAAGCAGGCAAAATACATGCATGGCATAAAACCAAATGATTTATTTAGTAAAAAAACATGTAAGCACTTTTGCGTAGTGCTTCATCAGACATAAAATTCTGTCACAAACCTAAACATTTTAAACACTGTTAAACCAATCACTGCCAGCAACCTTTTTCCCCTCCTATTAAATAATTAGTGGAAACCTAGCGATTTAAAGTAACCAGGCACTTTAGCAAAATAAGTAAATTTTTAGTATGTTCCAACCACAGCTTATATAATAGATCTCAGATATAATAAATAAGACATATATTACAGATATCTAAACAGTATAATATGCATCATACAGAAACCATTTCATCAAGCTGTTGCAAATATACTGTTTTAGAAAATTTAATGCAGAACTGTGTCAAAAAGCTGAAACAGTCCCACCATCCACACAGTTAACTAAGTATACACCTTATGTGAAGTTTACCATAAAACACTTAAACTGCTACATGAACACTCATCAGTCTACTAATATGTTCAAAAAACAAACACATAAAGAAACAAAAAATATATGAAAATAAATACAAACAAAACCAAATATCATAGCTAAATACTGCTAACATAAAAAATATATGTCTATATGAAAACACAGTGAAAACAAAACAAATATATATAAATAAATAAGTAAATGATCTATGAGAAGTATCTGTGTGTATATATATATATATATATATATATATATATATATATATATATATATATATATATATATATATATATATATAAAAGCAGACACATCTATAACTACTATAAAAAGATGTATATCTAACAGCCAAGACAAAAAAGTGTGTTAAAAACGGGGGGGGGGGGGGTTAGCAAATGTAACTAACCTTCTATCCCTTAAAAAGAGTTTGAATGACAAAGCTTCATTCAAATCCATACCCTTATCAGCTTGTAGCAAAACAATCCATTTTTGCTCAATCTTTTCAAGTGTGTTCCTGTTATTCCCCAGCCTTATAGTGCTTGGCAAGATCCCTATGATGAAAAATACAAATCTATGGATGGTCTCTTCTTCGACAATATGTTTTCCGACAGCACTTCTGGTGTCTCCAATGCTGCTGTAATATATATGTTCCCTAATCCTATCCCTCAATGGTCTAGTAGTCATGCCAAGACAGAACTTAAAACATTGAACACATTGGGCTAAATATATAACGTTAGCAGTTGAACACTCACCATAATGCCTAAGAATATATTCTTTACTTGTATCAGGATGTATAAAAACGTTATTGGCAATATACTTGCAAAAATGGCAATATCTACAACCAAATGTTCCTTGTCTCTTAGAAATAATTTTGCTGGTTACCATGCCAGTTCTATTGTGTCTTATTGTCAGAAGTATAAGGTAGACATAATCTACATTCTTTTTTACGATAACCATCCATCCTGTTAACCAGTGGCATATTCCTTTCTGAGAAATAAGGTTTACCTCTACACACCTATGGTCACCCCCTCGTTGGTCAGGTCTGACCATAAGCTAATCACCCTTAACATCCACATCCCACCCACACCCCCCAGTAAGGAAACCTCCA
This sequence comes from Protopterus annectens, assembly GCF_019279795.1. Taxonomy (NCBI): domain Eukaryota; kingdom Metazoa; phylum Chordata; order Ceratodontiformes; family Protopteridae; genus Protopterus; species Protopterus annectens. The sequence goes on along the minus strand of NC_056725.1, from coordinate 1,097,324,484 downwards.
TAAAAAAACTTCTTCAAAGCCAACTTCATGCTACTCAAGTCAGAAATGACAAACTTCATGACACCCATGCAGACGGGAACTGAAAGTTCGACTGCTGAATCCTACACTAAGGCACTGTACGAGCACATCCAGTCATGCATGAATCGTGCCATCCCAAATAGAACCAAGATGCTCTCATCCAAAAAAAGGAAGCCAGTCTGGTTGTCCCCTGCCATAAACAAACTTTACAACAAAAGGAAGAAACTGTTGCAAAAAAGAGGAAAATCCCAGGATGCAAAAAACTCCCCTACCAGCCTCAGTAAGAAGCTGAGATCCCTCATAAAACCCTCCAAAGATAGTTACGAAAATAAAATTGCCAAAGATTCCAAAGACAACCACAAGGCATTCTATAACTATGTCAAGAATCTAAATGGCAATGCTCCGATCTGCTCTGAGCAACAACAGAATGGCATTAAATATACTGATCCCAAGGATATTGCCAATATCCTCGCAGATCAATTCAGTGCCAACTTCACCCCCCCCCTCACCCCCTAAATGGCCCATCTCAATACCGGCAGATTGCCAAATTCTGGTAGTAATGGCCACACAGGTAAAAACACACTCTCCAAAGCTAAAAATACAGCATCCATGGGACCAGATGACATCCCGGGCTGTGTGCTACATGAACTATAAAATAAACTGGCACCTCACCTAAGTGTTATGTTTAATAATAGCGTCACCTCAGGCTTCGTGCCCACTGAGTGATGCACAGCTACAGTTATCCCACTTCACAAGCGGGGATCCACCATGGATCCCAGGAACTACCGCCCCATCAGTCTGACTAGCCTGATCTGCAAGGCCATGGAACGTATTATCATGGAACTTATAAACAAAGACATTGGCAACCTTCAAACACTAGATCCCACCCAGTTTGGGTTCGTGAAGGGCCGATCTTGTCTCCTGAACCTGACTGACTTCTTCGAATCAGTCCCCAGAGCAGTGGACAAGGCTAAGGCGGTCCACACAGCCTATCTGGACCTCACCAAGGCCTTTGACACCATCCCCCACTCTGGAATCATAAATAGACTTACTAAGCTGGGCATTAATCCCTATGTCACTTGTGGGTTGCCAAATGGCTTACTAACAGAACACACACTGTAAAAGTAGCCGACTCCAAATCCAGCTCCAGACAAGTGACAAGTGGAGTATCTCAGGGTTCAGTCCTGAGACCACTCTTGTTTGGCATCTACCTCTCTGAAGTACAGGCCAACACTAAGGGACTTTGGATAACAAAGTTCGCAGATAACTGCAAACTGGGAGCCATTATTGAATCCCTAAATTATGTGGATACTCTACAAAAGGGCCTTACAGAAACAAATGCTTGGTGCCAGAGCCATGGGCTCAAGCTCAATGCCAAGAAATGTATAGTTATCCCTTTTGGGAAAAAGCATGTACCCATGAATTACCACATAGGTGGCAGTACACTAAACACTGAAAATATGATAAGAGACTTAGGGACACAGGTGGACAGTGGTCTCACCTTCGATAACCACATCCCCACAACAATCAGGAAATCCTTCTATGTGGCACACCTCATCACTAAGAGCTTTTCATCCAAAAAAAAGGAGGTCATTGTCCCACTGTACTCATCCCTCATTAGACTCATTATAGAATACAATGCCCTGTTTGGTATGCACCTCTCAAAACATCTGCAACAACTGGAAAGGCCGCAGAAATACCTCACTAAAAGAATCACAGGCCTAAAGCAGATGCCCTATGCTGACCGCCTTAAAAAACTCCAGCTATATTCTGTCACATATCGTTTACTCAGAGGCTATCTCTGCTTAACATACAAGGCCATGTCAAACCCATTGCTGTTGGATATGCTACACTTAAAGAAATCCCAATCCCTCAGAGCCACACGCTCCACGGATCTAAACCTTGTCATCACAATAAGCAAAACATGCTGGAGGGATGGGTTTCTGACCCAGAGACTCCCCAGAGTCTGGAATAGACTGCCCATACATGTCAAGCAGAGCACCTCTTTGGCTCTCTTCAAAAGGAACCTTGACGACTGGATGGGAGAAAGGAAATTCACCCTGGGGATCACGTCAGTTGCTCTGCTAGACAGGGATCCAGGGAAGTAAATATTGTGGGAAGAAATAGCCAGGGAATTGTTATGGCTAGGCTTGTATAGGCCCTAGGGCCGATAGCCTAGTACCAACCTATGAACCTAAATGGCTGATAGGGAAAGGAAATGATGAGGTAAACCTTATTTCTCAGAAAGGAATATGTCACTGGTTAACAGGATGGATGGTTATTGTAAAAAGAATGTCGGTTATGTCCATCTTTTTGGTGTGTTGGCACTAGGCATTTTGAGTGCTGACCTTTCACTAGGGAGCCAGTATAACACAGTATTGCTCGGTAGTCTGCCATCAAAGCAAATCTGCATATTTTATTTAAATTATTTGTAGTCTTTGGATATTGTAAACAGAACTTGAAGGCTAGTAAAGGAACCCTGCCATTTTCTATGCCAGTTTCTTTCTTATTCAGCAGGAAGTTTAATAATGGGTTTTGTCCCGTGTGTTATCCCATCAGTCCTGTACCATAAATAAATGCTCATGAGTTTTTAATCTGAATGACATGTTAAGGCCATTTATATGGCATTCACTTTGACTGTATTCTGTCATCTGACAAAAAGTGAAATATCAGAAGATCTAGCAAGACATCTCCTGTCTAATTTCATTCAAATAAAGCACTGCAGACATTGCACATCCAGTAAATGTTTGGTAAAACGTACATGGTACTGACTTTTATGGGAAATATTTGGTGTGCTTTCACACCAAGGCACACAAATACATGCATTTTCAAAGCACAGGCCCCTCAGTAGATGAGCTTGTTCTAAATCACATAAAATGGATGTACTTCTGAACACTGAACTACACTAATCTCCAACAGCAAACAATCGATCCCAAAACATCAAAAGTCAAAACAGTGAAAAAACAAAAGACTTATGTTTTTTTCAGGGGGTATGCCCCCCTGTGCTACACATGCCGCCTGCTAATTATATATACCACCTCCAAGATCACTCTACAGTGGGGAAAGGGCAACTTCCCTGCTACCCACTGTTCACAATCTTGCACAGACTTAACACCAGCAAAAGGGTTCCAATGAGTTTTGATCACTTCTGCCAGTCTTAAACACATTTGATATTATGAACGTTTGATTATATGGAGTGTTTCCCATAAAATATATTAGAGTGCATCCAGGGTTTAGTCATGTTAGCATATCAAGAAATATAGTGACAGTAAAACACTTTTGCATTGCTGGCTGTCACACCATATAAAGATACTTCTTCTCCAAATTATTACATTCAGAGGACTGGGCTAGTGCTGCAATTCTGCAAAGCACTTAATGTTTTATCAATGGAACTTCTGTGCCTTGTGTTATACTATTCAACTAACTGCCCCAAAAAAGATTACATAGTTAAATTTAAGATTTTTTGCATGAAAATATATCATAAGACAAACTTTATAAGACTATAAGAAAAGTCTATTAGTGGTGCATGGTTTACTCTACAGTATACTCAGAAAGAAATGATTTTACCACCATCTTTTGCAGTATATTGCATGTGTACTGTTTACCTCTGCTAATTTAAACTTTAGGGATAACACCTTGTAGCAAAGGTGATGTGTAGGTGGGAGATGAACTAGGAACTATGTGACAGCTGTACAATTGCCGGGACACTTGTACTATGACAGTATTATGCTTCACCTGGCATATAACATTCATTGTTCATTGGGGGATGATATCCAGTCTCTTCCAGCATTCTGAAGATGATTTTCTTAATGCTCATAACCTACAGATGCAATAATTATAAAAGCTTTCTTTGAACAGCACTATTTCTGCAGCTTCCATTGCTTGGCCTTCACCCTCCTGCTCTGAATAAACATAAAGACAGAAAAATACACATCTGAAGTGATATAAGTGATTACTAGGCTCATTAGCCTTTTTAAGCCTAGCCATGCTTCTCCATTTAGGAAAAATACTGAATGGTTCAAAATAAAAGCCATTCTAGAGACTATAATATTTCACACTGACACCTCTAAAAATTGTTAAAAATTTAGGCCAGATTTATTAATGGCTACAAAAAGTGTGCACTATCTGTATTCAAGAACATCCTTACCACATTTTTGTGCTTTCTAGTCACTCAGAAATATTATATTTTATTTATTTATTTATTTTATTTATTTTACATTTGTTGACCGGGCTAGTCTAACTGGATATATGTCCATTTTCAGTAGAGGCCTGAGGAGAAAAGCTCCGAGACAATAACAAGGACAGAAAAAAAAAACATTTATACAAATAATCCGCAAAAAAAATAGCAATTTACAAAAAAAATAACTGTATAGTCCCCAAGGGAAAAAGTTAAATACGAGAATAATTACATGAGTAAACAATTGATTGCCAGCAAAAAAATAATATATATTTTTTTTTTATTACAGCCAAAAAAAGAAAAAAAGTTATGCTAAGTGTACATTTAGTCTACACTTTGTGATAACCTCTGAATCCCCCTCAATATTTAAAGCTGCAAGAAAATCAGTAGGAAAACTAAAATTAGGAGGAAGAAGGTGTGAGTTATGCTTGTGTTGTCTGTTCACTCAGAATAACATACACTCGGTGCACACTTTGTGTAGGTATTAATGAATTCCAGAGTTTAATGTGTTTTGTAGAAATGCTCAATCACTATTAGATCTTGTGGAATGGCAGTCCTCCGTATACAACCCAAATTAACAAAATGGCCCACAGTAGCAATGCTGTGGATGTACTACAGACAAGATGACTATTCTTCACTGCCAGTAGGCATTTTAAGCACTTGGAACAATTAAATGATTGCAAAATTATTCTCAATATGTTCAGGAGTTTACAACAAATTCTTTGATGTTATGTAGTCCTATCTCGCCATAATTCTTGCTGGATGGGTTCGGAGCAGATATTGGCCGACTCAGCCAATACTAAAGCTCGAGGGCTTTTACTGGTTCGGGGCTAGCCCCTATCCCATGGTGCCTCACGGCAATTCCCCAGATCTCGTTTGCCACAAAAGCTTCGAGGTTGTGACTTACTGGCTCATTGGCTAAGTAAAATGATTTTTTACTATATTTAGTCTTTTTCTACCTTTTTCTATTTTATATATAGGACTGTATGGTCCATTTAAGTTAGAGAGCCTTTCCTCCCTGTATGTGTGTGTGTGTGTGTGTGTGTGTGTGAGACTGTTTAAAAAATAAAAAAAAAAGTTCTCTCTTCTCACCTTTAAAATTGTAGTTAATACTTTACTGTTGTTATTTTTTTGTCCTTGTTTCTTAGTATGTCCAAAGATAAAGATAAGGATCATAAAGATCATCGCCCTTCGGGGTTCAAAAAGTGTGATAGGTGTGCACAGAAAATATCTCTTACAGACAGCCATACCAGTTGTGTATATTGCCTTGGCAAACCCCATTTACAGGAACCCTGCACCTTCTGTCACACTTTTAGCACAAGAGTTTTGAATGAGAGGAAGAGAAAACTCATTGACAGAGGTCTCATGACCAGTTCCTTCCAAGAACAGCTGGAACTTGGTCAGGCAGCACCAAACTCCTTAAAGAGAAAATCACTGGCCTCAGCTTTGGAGCCGACAAAAAAGACTAAAGCGTTGGAACCAAGAAGTTCAGTTCTGACTCAGCTTCATCTACCTCGCTGCCATCGATTTCATCGGTTCCGAGGCAATCTTCGGTACCAAAAATTTTGCCTGACATCAAGACTGTATCTCCTACACTGAGATCTCCTATTTTGGAGAGAAGGAGGTCTACTTCTGTCTCCACCAGATCTTCCAGGACCCTATCAGATGAGGACATCGAGAGGGTGGTGAAGAGGTTGCTTCCGGATCCAGCTCTGGCTAGAAAATTGGCCCCTCCAGACCCAAAGGTCTCAAAGCCGACCCTCTTACTGACCACTGTTCCTCCTATGACTGCTTCGCTCTCTGAGCCTATTACATCAGGTTCCTCTGTCTTCGACCCTTCGGCTCTGGGGATTCAACCAGTTTCCTCGGAGCCAATTACTCTATCCTCGATGGCTAAGTCTGGAGCCGAGGGTTCTGGGAGAAAACGTTCTCGTGTTGACTCCGAGGGGGACAGTCACCCTGGGTTCTCATTGGAACCAACCCTCCCTCTTGGAGCCTCGGCTCAACTCAGCTCGGCTCCCACTTCTGCTTTGGGGCCATTCCCTCTTGCTAGGAGTCGACCATCCACCCCATCAGAGCGAAGGTCTTCCTTGGAGCAGGGGGGAGGCTTTCAAAGCTATAGAGAAGGCTTTAACCTCTGCCAAAGCCATTCCTTTGGAACCTGTGTCCCACTAGCAGTAGGCAGCAACCTCTTCCCCCCTGCCACCCCCACAGTGTAGGGAACCAGAGGCCCAAGTATCCCCCATTGGAGGTGCCCCCTCTTCCGAGACCTCCCCAGATTATACCACTGGAGAGCTCCCTCGGAAGTGGCTGTGTAAGAGGAAACATGTCGACTCCCCTGAGTCTGTCATGTCAGACACTGATTTAGAGGAATCAGAAGGGTCCCCTAGATCCCCCTCTGAGGATGTCTCTTTTTCTGACATCTTAGAAATCCTTAGACAGAGGGGTGATTGGAAGACCTCTTACCCTACTGAGGATGAATCAGTGTATCTTGAGACCTTTGGCTCCCGACCTTCCACCTCCTGGGTGACACCGCCTTATGACCAACTTTTGGGGGTCATATTTTAAAAAAACATGGACCTCTCCAGATTCAGTGGAAGCTGTCCCAAGGAGGCCAAACAAATTTATGATAGCACCTGAGGACAAGTCTTTCCTTATTAAGGGAGTTCCAGTTGATGCTGTGGTGGTAGCAGCCGCCACCAAGAAGGAATTATCTGAGACGTCTTCTAACATCCATCCTCCTAACAAGGAGTCCAGGATGATGGATAGGTACAGGAAGCATACTTTTTCTTCAGTGGCATTTACATTAAGATCGCTGTATTACCTGACTCATTTTGCTCATCTTCAGAGGGATCTCCTGAAAGAGTTAGAGATACCCTCCAGGGTTTAGTAGCTCCGGGTTCCATGGATAAGGTTTCTACTAGCTCTCCACTCTTACTTCCATAGCTAACTCCTCCATGAGGCTGATCTCATATGTGGCACATGGAGCGAGTAGAGCAGCCACAGCAGGAATATCCCTCAGGAGACATTAGTGGATGCGTTTTTGTAATTTTACGGAATCCATCAAGTCTTCCTTCACTAACGTTCCCTTTGATGGTTCATCTCTTTTTGGACCCCAAGTGAAAGAGACTTTGACTAGGTGCGAGCAGGAAGCGAAAACCTTATCTGCCGTCGGAGTCCATCTCTCTCCTGTCCAGACCCTATCCCAAGGGTAATACAGGAGGGAAAATGTGGTTCTGCAAATCCCAAAATGGTTTACCCTCAGGCACAAGGTCAACCCTCCCCCACAGGCAGAGGAGGAGGATATAATGGAAGACGCCGCCCTCACAGCAGAGGAGGTCTGCAGCATCAGGGAGACAGAGAACTTTCTCTGATCATCCCTTCCACTGACCTTGAGCGGTTGCCTGACTGTCCATCTCTGGAGGCAGTCGGGGGTCATATATCACTGTACCTAAGCACCTGGCTAACTAACACTCAAGATAATTGGGTACACACAATAATATCCAGAGGTTACCTGATTCCCTTTATTTCCGAACCCCCAACAAACCAGTCTCTTTCAGATGTACCACCCATCCAACTAGACCGTGCAACATCAGAGGTCATCTTGTTGCTACAAAAAAGAGTCATCCAAGAAGTCCCCACAGAGCAAGTAGGATTCAGAACTTACTCTCGATTCTTTTTAGTTCCAAAAAAGACAGGGGACTGGAGATCAATTCTAGATCTCAGCAGGCTCAACAAGCATGTAAGAAAATCAAAGTTCCGAATGGTCACTCTGCAATCAATATTTCCCTTTATTGGGAAAGACAACTGGATGTGCTCAATCGATCTCCAGGATGTGTACTACCACATCAAAATGGACAAGTGCTCCAGGAGATACTTACATTTCCGGCTGGGAGCCAGTCATTTTCAGTTCAGAACACTGCCCTTCGTCCTCACTACAGCCCCCAGAGTGTTTACCAAATGCATGGCAGTAGTAACAGCTCAGCTGAGACGTCAAGGATTCCAAGTGTTTCTGTACCTAGACGACTGGCTCCTCACTGCTACCACCAAGCATCAACCCATAAGGACCAGGGACGAGACTATATCCTTGTGCACCAGTCTAGGCATCACTGTCATCTTGCAAAAGTCAGTCTTATCTCCCTCACAGCATATTGTATATCTAGGCTCAGAAATAGACACAACCACCATGTCAGTAAGGCTAACACAGGAAAGAGTGGAATCTCTATGCAGTCGGGTCAGATCCTTACTAAACAAACAAAGAGTCCAGGCCAGAGTAGTCCTTTAAGTCCTAGGCACTATGGCTTCCGCCATCCTATTAGTTCCTCTTGCTCGTCTACATATGAGAATTTTCCAATGGCTGCTATTTGCACAATGGTCGATGCAAGACCTTCTATTGTCTCACCAGATATTAATAACAAACGCATGCAAAAAGGATCTGACATGGTGGTTGCACACATAACAACTTGTCCTAGGTCATCCATTTGTTCCTCCTCAAGAAAAAGCAGTTTTGACCACGGACACTTCCCAGATAGGATGGGGGGCATTATCTGGGAATGACAGTCCAAGGTACTTGGCAGAACCATGAGAACCACTTGCACATTAATGTTCTGGAGATGAGAGCAGTGCTGTATACATTGCAAGCACTTCACAGCTCCCTTCCCACCTGGACGATTGCGATTCAGTCAGACAATGTGTCTGTCGTGTGATACATAAACAAACATGGGGGAAACCAAGTATTATCCACTTTGTCAAGAGGCGTTAAGAGTTTGGAAATGGGTGATGGATACTCAATGCTTCCTGATAGCAACGCATATCCTGGGGAAATCCAACGTAATAGCAGGCAAACTCAGCCGAGCAATTCTGATGCCTCACGAGTAGTCCCTGAACCCAATGGTTGCGAAAGAGATCTTTCACAGATGGGGCCAGCCTTGCTGCGATCTTTTTACCACTCACCTGAACACCAAATGCAGCAGCTAATTTGCTCTCATTCCTCATCTGGGGATGTCACCCAGGGATGCTCTAGTTCACAATTGGCCCCCCGGACTTCTTTATGCCTTTCCTCCTTTTCCACTCATCCCCAAAGTAATACAGAAAGCAAGACAGTTGAGGAGTTTCTTGATCCTCATTGCTCCTTACTGGCCTCAAGAAGTTTGGTTTCCCTTCCTGTGGCCCTACCTCTTGGAGGAGCCATGGATTCTGGACCCATCTCCAGATCTCCTGATTCATCAATCGGGACAGTTCCATCCCTCCATCCACACCCTCAAATTGACAGCATGGCTGCTCCAGTTCCATGAATAGCCAGGTGTATTCCCTTATTCCCTGCAGTCAAACACATCCTACTTTCATCCCATAAACCTTCCACTCAGAAACTATATTCTAGCAAATAGAAAAGGGTTTCCCTTTGGGCTATGAATCAGGGTCAAGATCCATATACAGCTCCTTTAGAATCCATTTTATCCTTCCTAACAACAATTTTTCATGAAGGAGTGGCAGCCACTACAGTTTAGAGTTCAATTAGCTGCCTTTCCAATTTCCATTTTGGTTTCATGGGAAATCCAATCATGCAGCACTCCTTTTGTAAAACTTTCTTAAAAGGAGTTCGGTCTCCAATAAAACAACCATTAGAACCCTGGGACTTAAACTTAGTCCTCTCATCTTTGATGTCTGCACCCTTTGAACCATCCTCATCGTCAGACTTAAAATTGTTATCATGGAAAACCTTATTCTTGGTAGCCATAACATCTACTAGGAGAGTTTCAGAACTACAAGCTCTAACTATTCAACCTCCTTACATTATCTTTCACAAGGATAGAGTCTCTCTCAAGACGAACCCTTCCTTTCTTCCTAAAGTATGCTCAGAGCACAATCTGAATACTACCATTGAGCTACCTGTGTTTTTTTTCAAACCACTCTAATAATTCAGAGTATAGACTACACCAGCTAGATGTCCACAGGATACTCAGGTTTTATATACACAGGACTAAAGAATTCAGGAAATCTGATCAACTTTTGTTTCCTTTTCTGACAAAAGGAAAGGCTTGCCTGTTTCTAAAATTAGTCTTTTGAAACGGCTTTCGGATTACATATCCTTTGCTTACCAACAAGCTGGTAAACAATTACCTGTAAAAGTTAAAAGTCACTCTACTAGGGCTGTAGCTACTTCATGTGCCTTTAGATCTAGGCTCCCAGTTGACACTATTTGTGCAGCAGCTATTTGGGCAAGACCACATACTTTTGTCACTCATTACAAATTGGATTTGGCCTCCCGGGACAGGTCATCCTTTGGGTCCACTGTACTGAAGAGTATCTTCTCTTGAGCCACCCGGGATAAAGGTGCTAGGGACACTGTCATATCCAGCAAGAATTACGGTGAGATAGGACTACATAACATAAAGAAGTTATGTACTTACCATAACGTTCCATGTTTGTAGTCCATCTCACCTATATTCTTGCATCCCTCCCTCCAACCCCTTTCCTGTTTCTGGGGGATCTGATGGACCTTTTTGGTGCTGCCTGACATTGTTCTTTTTATTGTCCACCTGGAATGGATTATATTTCTAATCCTTTGCTGTATTCTATACAGCTCCTTTCTTATTCTTACCTGATAGGTATTTATTGCTTTCTTGCAAACTAGATCTGGGGAATTGCCGTGAGGCACCATGAGGCAGGGGCTAGCCTCGAGTCAGTAAAAGCTCTTGAGCTTTAGTATCGGCCATGTCAGAGCCGAATATCAGCTCTGAACCCATCCAGCAAGAATATAAGCGAAATGGACTACAAACATGGAAAGTTATGGTAAGTACATAACTTCTTTTTTTACCTTACTGTAAATTGTGGCCAAAGTAAGCTAAAGAAAGAAATGGGTGCAGTTCTTTATCATGCTGTCTAAAGACCTTGTGAAATGTTGATTTAACATTTCTGTATGTCTGAGCAGGTCAGACGTTGCACTGCAGTGGCGTAGAAAGCCTGTCCTGACTGGAATGTTGGCATCTACAGCTGTCTTCCATTTTAAGAAGATGAATGCTTGTAACTGTGCTGCTTGTACACTCCATGGAGGTAAATCACAAAACTCACAGGAAGCACGTTTTGAAGCAGATGACATATCACTGGAATTCTGAACTGGTAAAGCAGATTAGAGCAAAGCTATAATTCAGAAAATAGTGGTCAGACAGATTTAGAAACACCACCCATCTAATACAGTAGACCTAGCATGTACGTTTTTTTTTCAATTGCAGCACTATGTGATGTGTGATTCTGATACAAGCTTCACCCATCTATCTTTGCACTCAGAGTATACTGCAGGGAAATGAATGGCAAATGAGGAGCAGCACAGTACACTGTTCTTTCAGTGGTGCACTGAACGCCACTGGTCCCAGAAACCTGCTATGAATAAGGTATTTGAGTTTCGCAGGCTTTACTCTAACTGGTTAGCTCCCCTGCGGTGAGAACTTCTCTCATTATATAAACAATATCTTTTCTGTTTTTACTCTTTCACAGAAGTGATAGTTTATGCATCAGTGTGCAAGGAAGGTGTGTTAAGGTTACTGAAAATGAATTTTATATTTATTGATATTGACTTACTGTAGAGGAGTGCAGTGAAAACCATCTGTATGTAGAGTGTAGAGCTTTGTAGACTGAACATGAATATAGCGCTAACAGCTGTATATTTTACCTAAACATCAACAGTGCTTTTTTAAAGCACTTACAGGGTAATATCACATTTTACAACACATTTAAGATTAAGGGTAAAATTAAATTCATTAAAAAAACTGCCTATTAAGTGGCTTCAGTATACTAACTACCTTTCTAAATAACCTCTGTATGCACTTTCAGAGACCTTATTGTTGATGAATATTTAACTCAATATACTAACTGCCAAATCCTCACAAAAAATGAATTTGTTATCATGTAAAAGATGTCTGAGAGATATAAATGCATCACACAAATAGAATCAGTCCACAAGCACTGACAATAAGCTACAATGAAATTCTAAAAAGTTCTTCCATAAGTCGAAATGCACCTTAAAAATGTTTAAACTTAATCCTATCAGAATTTCAAGACACATAACACTTGACAGAACCTCAGATGATTAATCTGAGAAATGTGCAGTTATTGAAACATAACTACAGGAAATATCTGCAGTCAACACTCTTTGGCTCGAGATACTTTCCAAGAAGTATAAGAACTCTTGACATGAGCAAATGCAAAAATACAAAAACTATGCCACTGAAATGCCTCACTGTGAAATACTGAACCAAAATGTGCCTTTCTTAGAAATTCTGAAGTACTAACTTCCAAAGTCTGAACTGACCTCCTAAATTGAGAGAAGCTCTTGGAATTACTCATGTTTAGCTCTTCCTATCTAAAGAAGTGTATCTTACTCATTACGAAGGAAAACTGTTTCTTTCTTTTACTTATTTCAAATATTTATATTCAAAATGAAAACTGAAGGCTAAACTATTTGCTCTTTGTGGGATTGTGTAAAAGAATGATATCTGCCTTACTGAATGGTAAAAGAATTGAAAATTTGGGAAATATGGAACCATCATCTACTAAAACCAAGATGGCAGCAATAATAACTACACAGAAACAGATAAATCCAAAAAAACTAAAACAAATTAAAAAAAAGGAAAGTAACCACAAATTCCAATAGTAAAATCAGAGCTAAAAGGTTCAGTGATATCATTTAAAGATGCTCCTCCTTCTTCTTTACAAGATTTAATTAAAAGAATGGCTACTTGGCTTAGCACAGTGACCATGTCTTCAGCTGGCATGTTTAAAAGAATTGAGACTACAGGAACTAGAATTTCTGCTTCTGAAAGATGAAGTTAAACTGAACATATGGTAGAAGAGACCCACATAGGACTTATAACAGACATGTTTTTTTTTGCTCTGCACACCAAAACATGATGACTACCTTGTGGCAGCAAAAGTCCACTGAGTATTAAAGATTTCTCAAATATCTGATATGCCTAGACAGATCTACATTAAAATTTTAAACCTTCAAGATATATTAATTGCTATTAAAATTGCAAAATCCCAAAATGACTTAATATGGAGGGTCTTAAACTGAGGTTCTGGCTGATATTCCACATGAGTATAAAGAAATGAGGTGCAGACTTATACATTTCTGTTGATATTTTATCTAAAACAGTATTCATTCAGAGGTTGCATATCTAGTGAAATTAATCTTCTCATTGTGAGACATAAAATATCATATTCCTGCTCTGAAGGATGGAGATCTTATCTTTAAGAGACATTTTAACTTTAAACCAGACTGCAACACAAATTCTAATTACTTTTGCATTGTAATTGTGAAAATATGCATCAGCCTTATACAAGGTCTAGTGGCTATTTTGCTAGACATACTGATTCTTCCAAGGTTTTTTGTGATCTTAACATGCAGTAAGTTAAAATACATGAACATGAACTAAGCATCTGACTAGGGTGCTTTTTGAGAGTCCTCAAACTTCTACATTATTATTTTTTTTTGGAGCAGAGAACTCTGAAGATGGAGACCTACTTTTCTTTGTGTCTTTTATCTTAATGGTAAAACCTACAATTTGTCAGTATCCAACTATTAGCTCTCAGAATGCTAGCATCAGAAGGTCACAGGTGTCTCTTGGTGGCAGTAAATTGGCAGTAGAGTAAGAAGGTTGACAACTATATTTTCTTCATTTTCTACTTCTCCGCTACTATATATAATTTGAGATTGTGAGGGCTTGTTCCCATTTCTGATGTGGAAGGGCAAGGCAACTGCCTACAAAAAAGTCTTGCATTTCTCAAACTTAGGAATTTCACTGTTTGTACCACAATCTCCCAAGGTTTTAAATGTTTTGGAGTCAAATAAATGTGTGTCAATTAAACAAGTGATTATTCATAATAAAAGCACTTTTATGTCTTACTGTCTAGCTGAAGGGCTATATGCTCAAATTAGGAAGTGCTTACTTTTTATCACATGCAATTCTACTCTACCCATTTCATTAAGCCTAGCCATGCTTCTCCATTTAGGAAAAATACTGAATGGTTCAAAATAAAAGCCATTCTAGAGACTATAATATTTCACACTGACACCTCTAAAAATTGTTAAAAATTTAGGCCAGATTTATTAATGGCTACAAAAAGTGTGCACTATCTGTATTCAAGAACATCCTTACCACATTTTTGTGCTTTCTAGTCACTCAGAAATATTATATTTTATTTATTTATTTATTTTATTTATTTTACATTTGTTGACCGGGCTAGTCTAACTGGATATATGTCCATTTTCAGTAGAGGCCTGAGGAGAAAAGCTCCGAGACAATAACAAGGACAGAAAAAACATTTATACAAATAATCCGCAAAAAAAATAGCAATTTACAAAAAAAATAACTGTATAGTCCCCAAGGGAAAAAGTTAAATACGAGAATAATTACATGAGTAAACAATTGATTGCCAGCAAAAAAATAATATATATTTTTTTTTTATTACAGCCAAAAAAAGAAAAAAAGTTATGCTAAGTGTACATTTAGTCTACACTTTGTGATAACATTTGAATCCCCCTCAATATTTAAAGCTGCAAGAAAATCAGTAGGAAAACTAAAATTAGGAGGAAGAAGGTGTGAGTTATGCTTGTGTTGTCTGTTCACTCAGAATAACATACACTCGGTGCACACTTTGTGTAGGTATTAATGAATTCCAGAGTTTAATGTGTTTTGTAGAAATGCTCAATCACTATTAGATCTTGTGGAATGGCAGTCCTCCGTATACAACCCAAATTAACAAAATGGCCCACAGTAGCAATGCTGTGGATGTACTACAGACAAGATGACTATTCTTCACTGCCAGTAGGCATTTTAAGCACTTGGAACAATTAAATGATTGCAAAATTATTCTCAATATGTTCAGGAGTTTACAACAAATTCTTTGATGTTATGTAGTCCTATCTCGCCATAATTCTTGCTGGATGGGTTCGGAGCAGATATTCGGCGCCGACTCAGCCAATACTAAAGCTCGAGGGCTTTTACTGGTTCGAGGCTAGCCCCTATCCCATGGTGCCTCACGGCAATTCCCCAGATCTCGTTTGCCACAAAAGCTTCGAGGTTGTGACTTACTGGCTCATTGGCTAAGTAAAATTATTTTTTACTATATTTAGTCTTTTTCTACCTTTTTCTATTTTATATATAGGACTGTATGGTCCATTTAAGTTAGAGAGCCTTTCCTCCCTGTATGTGTGTGTGTGTGTGTGTGTGTGTGTGTGTGTGTGTGTGTGTGTGTGTGTGTGTGTGTGACTGTTTAAAAAATAAAAAAAAAAGTTCTCTCTTCTCACCTTTAAAATTGTAGTTAATACTTTACTGTTGTTATTTTTTTGTCCTTGTTTCTTAGTATGTCCAAAGATAAAGATAAGGATCATAAAGATCATCGCCCTTCGGGGTTCAAAAAGTGTGATAGGTGTGCACAGAAAATATCTCTTACAGACAGCCATACCAGTTGTGTATATTGCCTTGGCAAACCCCATTTACAGGAACCCTGCACCTTCTGTCACACTTTTAGCACAAGAGTTTTGAATGAGAGGAAGAGAAAACTCATTGACAGAGGTCTCATGACCAGTTCCTTCCAAGAACAGCTGGAACTTGGTCAGGCAGCACCAAACTCCTTAAAGAGAAAATCACTGGCCTCAGCTTTGGAGCCGACAAAAAAGACTAAAGCGTTGGAACCAAGAAGTTCAGTTCTGACTCAGCTTCATCTACCTCGCTGCCATCGATTTCATCGGTTCCGAGGCAATCTTCGGTACCAAAAATTTTGCCTGACATCAAGACTGTATCTCCTACACTGAGATCTCCTATTTTGGAGAGAAGGAGGTCTACTTCTGTCTCCACCAGATCTTCCAGGACCCTATCAGATGAGGACATCGAGAGGGTGGTGAAGAGGTTGCTTCCGGATCCAGCTCTGGCTAGAAAATTGGCCCCTCCAGACCCAAAGGTCTCAAAGCCGACCCTCTTACTGACCACTGTTCCTCCTATGACTGCTTCGCTCTCTGAGCCTATTACATCAGGTTCCTCTGTCTTCGACCCTTCGGCTCTGGGGATTCAACCAGTTTCCTCGGAGCCAATTACTCTATCCTCGATGGCTAAGTCTGGAGCCGAGGGTTCTGGGAGAAAACGTTCTCGTGTTGACTCCGAGGGGGACAGTCACCCTGGGTTCTCATTGGAACCAACCCTCCCTCTTGGAGCCTCGGCTCAACTCAGCTCGGCTCCCACTTCTGCTTTGGGGCCATTCCCTCTTGCTAGGAGTCGACCATCCACCCCATCAGAGCGAAGGTCTTCCTTGGAGCAGGGGGGAGGCTTTCAAAGCTATAGAGAAGGCTTTAACCTCTGCCAAAGCCATTCCTTTGGAACCTGTGTCCCACTAGCAGTAGGCAGCAACCTCTTCCCCCCTGCCACCCCCACAGTGTAGGGAACCAGAGGCCCAAGTATCCCCCATTGGAGGTGCCCCCTCTTCCGAGACCTCCCCAGATTATACCACTGGAGAGCTCCCTCGGAAGTGGCTGTGTAAGAGGAAACATGTCGACTCCCCTGAGTCTGTCACGTCAGACACTGATTTAGAGGAATCAGAAGGGTCCCCTAGATCCCCCTCTGAGGATGTCTCTTTTTCTGACATCCTAGAAATCCTTAGACAGAGGGGTGATTGGAAGACCTCTTACCCTACTGAGGATGAATCAGTGTATCTTGAGACCTTTGGCTCCCGACCTTCCACCTCCTGGGTGATGCCGCCTTATGACCAACTTTTGGGGGTCATATCGCAGAAAACATGGACCTCTCCAGATTCAATGGAAGCCATCCCAAGGAGGCCAAACAAATTTATGATAGCACCTGAGGACAAGTCTTTCCTTATTAAGGGAGTTCCAGTTGATGCTGTGGTGGTAGCAGCCGCCACCAAGAAGGAATTATCTGAGACGTCTTCTAACATCCATCCTCCTAACAAGGAGTCCAGGATGATGGATAGGTACAGGAAGCATACTTTTTCTTCAGTGGCATTTACATTAAGATCGCTGTATTACCTGACTCATTTTGCTCATCTTCAGAGGGATCTCCTGAAAGAGTTAGAGATACCCTCCAGGGTTTAGTAGCTCCGGGTTCCATGGATAAGGTTTCTACTAGCTCTCCACTCTTACTTCCATAGCTAACTCCTCCATGAGGCTGATCTCATATGTGGCACATGGAGCGAGTAGAGCAGCCACAGCAGGAATATCCCTCAGGAGACATTAGTGGATGCGTTTTTGTAATTTTACGGAATCCATCAAGTCTTCCTTCACTAACGTTCCCTTTGATGGTTCATCTCTTTTTGGACCCCAAGTGAAAGAGACTTTGACTAGGTGCGAGCAGGAAGCGAAAACCTTATCTGCCGTCGGAGTCCATCTCTCTCCTGTCCAGACCCTATCCCAAGGGTAATACAGGAGGGAAAATGTGGTTCTGCAAATCCCAAAATGGTTTACCCTCAGGCACAAGGTCAACCCTCCCCCACAGGCAGAGGAGGAGGATATAATGGAAGACGCCGCCCTCACAGCAGAGGAGGTCTGCAGCATCGGGAGACAGAGAACTTTCTCTGATCATCCCTTCCACTGACCTTGAGCGGTTGCCTGACTGTCCATCTCTGGAGGCAGTCGGGGGTCATATATCACTGTACCTAAGCACCTGGCTAACTAACACTCAAGATAATTGGGTACACACAATAATATCCAGAGGTTACCTGATTCCCTTTATTTCCGAACCCCCAACAAACCAGTCTCTTTCAGATGTACCACCCATCCAACTAGACCGTGCAACATCAGAGGTCATCTTGTTGCTACAAAAAAGAGTCATCCAAGAAGTCCCCACAGAGCAAGTAGGATTCAGAACTTACTCTCGATTCTTTTTAGTTCCAAAAAAGACAGGGGACTGGAGATCAATTCTAGATCTCAGCAGGCTCAACAAGCATGTAAGAAAATCAAAGTTCCGAATGGTCACTCTGCAATCAATATTTCCCTTTATTGGGAAAGACAACTGGATGTGCTCAATCGATCTCCAGGATGTGTACTACCACATCAAAATGGACAAGTGCTCCAGGAGATACTTACATTTCCGGCTGGGAGCCAGTCATTTTCAGTTCAGAACACTGCCCTTCGTCCTCACTACAGCCCCCAGAGTGTTTACCAAATGCATGGCAGTAGTAACAGCTCAGCTGAGACGTCAAGGATTCCAAGTGTTTCTGTACCTAGACGACTGGCTCCTCACTGCTACCACCAAGCATCAACCCATAAGGACCAGGGACGAGACTATATCCTTGTGCACCAGTCTAGGCATCACTGTCATCTTGCAAAAGTCAGTCTTATCTCCCTCACAGCATATTGTATATCTAGGCTCAGAAATAGACACAACCACCATGTCAGTAAGGCTAACACAGGAAAGAGTGGAATCTCTATGCAGTCGGGTCAGATCCTTACTAAACAAACAAAGAGTCCAGGCCAGAGTAGTCCTTTAAGTCCTAGGCACTATGGCTTCCGCCATCCTATTAGTTCCTCTTGCTCGTCTACATATGAGAATTTTCCAATGGCTGCTATTTGCACAATGGTCGATGCAAGACCTTCTATTGTCTCACCAGATATTAATAACAAACGCATGCAAAAAGGATCTGACATGGTGGTTGCACACATAACAACTTGTCCTAGGTCATCCATTTGTTCCTCCTCAAGAAAAAGCAGTTTTGACCACGGACACTTCCCAGATAGGATGGGGGGCATTATCTGGGAATGACAGTCCAAGGTACTTGGCAGAACCATGAGAACCACTTGCACATTAATGTTCTGGAGATGAGAGCAGTGCTGTATACATTGCAAGCACTTCACAGCTCCCTTCCCACCTGGACGATTGCGATTCAGTCAGACAATGTGTCTGTCGTGTGATACATAAACAAACATGGGGGAAACCAAGTATTATCCACTTTGTCAAGAGGCGTTAAGAGTTTGGAAATGGGTGATGGATACTCAATGCTTCCTGATAGCAACGCATATCCTGGGAAATCCAACGTAATAGCAGGCAAACTCAGCCGAGCAATTCTGATGCCTCACGAGTAGTCCCTGAACCCAATGGTTGCGAAAGAGATCTTTCACAGATGGGGCCAGCCTTGCTGCGATCTTTTTACCACTCACCTGAACACCAAATGCAGCAGCTAATTTGCTCTCATTCCTCATCTGGGGATGTCACCCAGGGATGCTCTAGTTCACAATTGGCCCCCCGGACTTCTTTATGCCTTTCCTCCTTTTCCACTCATCCCCAAAGTAATACAGAAAGCAAGACAGTTGAGGAGTTTCTTGATCCTCATTGCTCCTTACTGGCCTCAAGAAGTTTGGTTTCCCTTCCTGTGGCCCTACCTCTTGGAGGAGCCATGGATTCTGGACCCATCTCCAGATCTCCTGATTCATCAATCGGGACAGTTCCATCCCTCCATCCACACCCTCAAATTGACAGCATGGCTGCTCCAGTTCCATGAATAGCCAGGTGTATTCCCTTATTCCCTGCAGTCAAACACATCCTACTTTCATCCCATAAACCTTCCACTCAGAAACTATATTCTAGCAAATAGAAAAGGGTTTCCCTTTGGGCGATGAATCAGGGTCAAGATCCATATACAGCTCCTTTAGAATCCATTTTATCCTTCCTAACAACAATTTTTCATGAAGGAGTGGCAGCCACTACAGTTTAGAGTTCAATTAGCTGCCTTTCCAATTTCCATTTTGGTTTCATGGGAAATCCAATCATGCAGCACTCCTTTTGTAAAACTTTCTTAAAAGGAGTTTGGTCTCCAATAAAACAACCATTAGAACCCTGGGACTTAAACTTAGTCCTCTCATCTTTGATGTCTGCACCCTTTGAACCATCCTCATCGTCAGACTTAAAATTGTTATCATGGAAAACCTTATTCTTGGTAGCCATAACATCTACTAGGAGAGTTTCAGAACTACAAGCTCTAACTATTCAACCTCCTTACATTATCTTTCACAAGGATAGAGTCTCTCTCAAGACGAACCCTTCCTTTCTTCCTAAAGTATGCTCAGAGCACAATCTGAATACTACCATTGAGCTACCTGTGTTTTTTTTCAAACCACTCTAATAATTCAGAGTATAGACTACACCAGCTAGATGTCCACAGGATACTCAGGTTTTATATACACAGGACTAAAGAATTCAGGAAATCTGATCAACTTTTTGTTTCCTTTTCTGACAAAAGGAAAGGCTTGCCTGTTTCTAAAATTAGTCTTTTGAAACGGCTTTCGGATTGCATATCCTTTGCTTACCAACAAGCTGGTAAACAATTACCTGTAAAAGTTAAAAGTCACTCTACTAGGGCTGTAGCTACTTCATGTGCCTTTAGATCTAGGCTCCCAGTTGACACTATTTGTGCAGCAGCTATTTGGGCAAGACCACATACTTTTGTCACTCATTACAAATTGGATTTGGCCTCCCGGGACAGGTCATCCTTTGGGTCCACTGTACTGAAGAGTATCTTCTCTTGAGCCACCCGGGATAAAGGTGCTAGGGACACTGTCATATCCAGCAAGAATTACGGTGAGATAGGACTACATAACATAAAGAAGTTATGTACTTACCATAACGTTCCATGTTTGTAGTCCATCTCACCTATATTCTTGCATCCCTCCCTCCAACCCCTTTCCTGTTTCTGGGGGATCTGATGGACCTTTTTGGTGCTGCCTGACATTGTTCTTTTTATTGTCCACGTGGAATGGATTATATTTCTAATCCTTTGCTGTATTCTATACAGCTCCTTTCTTATTCTTACCTGATAGGTATTTATTGCTTTCTTGCAAACTAGATCTGGGGAATTGCCGTGAGGCACCATGAGGCAGGGGCTAGCCTCGAGTCAGTAAAAGCTCTTGAGCTTTAGTATCGGCCATGTCAGAGCCGAATATCAGCTCTGAACCCATCCAGCAAGAATATAAGCGAAATGGACTACAAACATGGAAAGTTATGGTAAGTACATAACTTCTTTTTTACCTTACTGTAAATTGTGGCCAAAGTAAGCTAAAGAAAGAAATGGGTGCAGTTCTTTATCATGCTGTCTAAAGACCTTGTGAAATGTTGATTTAACATTTCTGTATGTCTGAGCAGGTCAGACGTTGCACTGCAGTGGCGTAGAAAGCCTGTCCTGACTGGAATGTTGGCATCTACAGCTGTCTTCCATTTTAAGAAGATGAATGCTTGTAACTGTGCTGCTTGTACACTCCATGGAGGTAAATCACAAAACTCACAGGAAGCACGTTTTGAAGCAGATGACATATCACTGGAATTCTGAACTGGTAAAGCAGATTAGAGCAAAGCTATAATTCAGAAAATAGTGGTCAGACAGATTTAGAAACACCACCCATCTAATACAGTAGACCTAGCATGTACGTTTTTTTTTCAATTGCAGCACTATGTGATGTGTGATTCTGATACAAGATTCACCCATCTATCTTTGCACTCAGAGTATACTGCAGGGAAATGAATGGCAAATGAGGAGCAGCACAGTACACTGTTCTTTCAGTGGTGCACTGAACGCCACTGGTGCCAGAAACCTGCTATGAATAAGGTATTTGAGTTTGGCAGGCTTTACTCTAACTGGTTAGCTCCCCTGGGGTGAGAACTTCTCTCATTATATAAACAACATCTTTTCTGTTTTTACTCTTTCACAGAAGTGATAGTTTATGCATCAGTGTGCAAGGAAAGTGTGTTAAGGTTAGTGAAACTGAATTTTATTTTTATTGATACTGACTTACTGTAGAGAAGTGCAGTGAAAACCATCTGTATGTAGAGTGTAGAGCTTTGTAGACTGAACATGAATATAGCGCTAACAGCTGTATATTTTACCTAAACATCAACAGTGCTTTTTTAAAGCACTTCTAGGGTAATATCACATTTTACAACACATTTAAGAGTAAGGGTAAAAGTAAATTCTTTAAAAAAAAACTGCCTATTAAGTGGCTTCAGTATACTAACTACCTTTCTAAATAACCTCTGTATGCACTTTCAGAGACCTTATTGTTGATGAATATTTAACTCAATATACTAACTGCCAAATCCTCACAAAAATGAATTTGTTATCATGTAAAAGATATCTGAGAGATATAAATGCATCACACAAATAGAATCAGTCCACAAGCACTGACAATAAGCTACAATGAAATTCTAAAAAGTTCTTCCATAAGTCGAAATGCATCTTAAAAATGTTTAAACTTAATCCTATCATACTTTCAAGACACATAACACTTGACAGAACCTCAGATGATTAATCTGAGAAATGTGCAGTTATTGAAACATAACTACAGGAAATATCTGCAGTCAACACTCTTTGGCTCGAGATACTTTCCAAGAAGTATAAGAACTCTTGACATGAGCAAATGCAAAAATACAAAAACTATGCCACTGAAATGCCTCACTGTGAAATACTGAACCAAAATGTGCCTTTCTTAGAAATTCTGAAGTACTAACTTCCAAAGTCTGAACTGACCTCCTAAACTGAGAGAAGCTCTTGGAATTATTCATGTTTAGCTCTTCCTATCTAAAGAAGTGTATCTTACTCATTACGAAGGAAAACTGTTTCTTTCTTTTACTTATTTCAAATATTTATATTCAAAATGAAAACTGAAGGCTAAACTATTTGCTCTTTGTGGGATTGTGTAAAAGAATGATATCTGCCTTACTGAATGGTAAAAGAATTGAAAATTTGGGAAATATGGAACCATCATCTACTAAAACCAAGATGGCAGCAATAATAACTACACAGAAACAGATAAATCCAAAAAAACTAAAACAAATTAAAAAAAAGGAAAGTAACCACAAATTCCAATAGTAAAATCAGAGCTAAAAGGTTCAGTGATATCATTTAAAGATGCTCCTCCTTCTTCTTTACAAGATTTAATTAAAAGAATGGCTACTTGGCTTAGCACAGTGACCATGTCTTCAGCTGGCATGTTTAAAAGAATTGAGACTACAGGAACTAGAATTTCTGCTTCTGAAAGATGAAGTTAAACTGAACATATGGTAGAAGAGACCCACATAGGACTTATAACAGACATGTTTTTTTTTTTTTGCTCTGCACACCAAAACATGATGACTACCTTGTGGCAGCAAAAGTCCACTGAGTATTAAAGATTTCTCAAATATCTGATATGCCTAGACAGATCTACATTAAAATTTTAAACCTTCAAGATATATTAATTGCTATTAAAATTGCAAAATCCCAAAATGACTTAATATGGAGGGTCTTAAACTGAGGTTCTGGCTGATATTCCACATGAGTATAAAGAAATGAGGTGCAGACTTATACATTTCTGTTGATATTTTATCTAAAACAGTATTCATTCAGAGGTTGCATATCTAGTGAAATTAATCTTCTCATTGTGAGACATAAAATATCATATTCCTGCTCTGAAGGATGGAGATCTTATCTTTAAGAGACATTTTAACTTTAAACCAGACTGCAACACAAATTCTAATTACTTTTGCATTGTAATTGTGAAAATATGCATCAGCCTTATACAAGGTCTAGTGGCTATTTTGCTAGACATACTGATTCTTCCAAGGTTTTTTGTGATCTTAACATGCAGTAAGTTAAAATACATGAACATGAACTAAGCATCTGACTAGGGTGCTTTTTGAGAGTCCTCAAACTTCTACATTATTATTTTTTTTTGGAGCAGAGAACTCTGAAGATGGAGACCTACTTTTCTTTGTGTCTTTTATCTTAATGGTAAAACCTACAATTTGTCAGTATCCAACTATTAGCTCTCAGAATGCTAGCATCAGAAGGTCACAGGTGTCTCTTGGTGGCAGTAAATTGGCAGAAGAGTAAGAAGGTTGACAACTGTATTTTCTTCATTTTCTACTTCTCCGCTACTATATATAATTTGAGATTGTGAGGGCTTGTTCCCATTTCTGATGTGGAAGGGCAAGGCAACTGCCTACAAAAAAGTCTTGCATTTCTCAAACTTAGGAATTTCACTGTTTGTACCACAATCTCCCAAGGTTTTAAATGTTTTGGAGTCAAATAAATGTGTGTCAATTAAACAAGTGATTATTCATAATAAAAGCACTTTTATGTCTTACTGTCTAGCTGAAGGGCTATATGCTCAAATTAGGAAGTGCTTACTTTTTATCACATGCAATTCTACTCTACCCATTTCATTAAAACAGGTGTAAATGTTATTTCTATGCAAATTTAAAGCTACTCTAAATGAAGTTTGTTGTCTTTATACTTAAAATGCTATGTGCTGTTATTAAAATTAATGTTGGTTAAAAATTATAAATATACAGTATATGTTCTGCACCAAAAGCTGATATATGTGAAAGGTACAAAAATGTTAACATTCATTTAGCTAATCAATTCTCCTCTATGTTAGGACTCAGCTCTTTGGAAAGGATGACCTGTACGTTCATGGCTGGTATTTCTAATAAAATATATGCACAAACTGCATACATATTAAAAACTCTTTTTTTAATGTTGATCTGACAACTTAATTAAAATTCTTTATTTAAATACCTTGATTCATAAAGAATAAGTTAAACTTTTTAACCAGCCAGCTCATTACCCATCATCGAGATGAGGGTTGACTTGGTGGGGTCATCATTAAGGCAGGTATCAGGGATGGTTTGTGTTTTCCTTTTTTGCGCTACCTCCTGTGCATGCTCAGGTTTGCTGAGGAAGGTGGGCCATTCACTGGTCTGAAGGAGATGGATGGATGGCAATCCTGCTTACCTGCCTCAAGGTCTGCAGACATGTGCAATCCCTCTCCCCTATAGGTTCATAGGTTCATAGATTAGTACTAGGCTAACTGCCCTTGTGAGTCATTTTAAGCCTAGCCAATTATCCCTTGTGAGACTCAAACCCTGCACCTTGTATTTATAAGGCAAACACCTTAACCATTAGACCACCCTCCCAACCCTTGAAGCTTTAGAGTAGCTTTAAATTGCATAGAAATAACATTTACACCTGTTTTAATGAAATGGGTAGAGTAGAATTGCATGTGATAAAAAGTAAGCACTTCCTAATTTGAGCATATAGCCCTTCAGCTAGACAGTAAGACATAAAAGTGCTTTTACTATGAATAATCACTTGTTTAATTGACACACATTTATTTGACTCCAAAACATCTAAAACCTTGGGAGATTGCGGTACAAATAGTGAAATTCCTAAGTTTAAGAAATGCAAGAATTTTTTTGTAGGTAGTTGCCTTGCCCTTCCACATCAGAAATGGGAACAAGCCCTCACAATCTCAAATTATATATAGTAGCGGAGAAGTAGAAAATGAAGAAAATATAGTTGTCAACCTTCTTACTCTTCTGCCAATTTACAGCATCAAGAGACACCTGTGACCCTCTGATGCTAGCATTCTGAGAGCTAATAGTTGGATACCAAGGAGAGGTGAGTAGGTCATGACTCTTTATTCGTCTCCTTTTCTGTCTGGCTCTTCAAGTGTTAGGGCCACCAAACAAGCCCTGGCCACCTGGATCACAATAAAGACTCCTTTCCTCTGTGCCACTGAGTCAGGCAGTTCTCATTATATATCTGAATCTGTTTTATACCTGTAGACCATTTAATCTGTGAAAAAAACAATAATCTTTTTCTAATCCTTGTATAAAGATACGATTTGTGTGTTATACAGATTGTTTTCCCTATATGAGACTGTTTTATTCATTTATGCTTGCTTATAGTAGGTTGTTTATTTAATGTTGACATTTTGTCACACTTCCAAGTGTGGAACTATTACTTAGCTCAAAGGCATGCTGACTGTTTAAAGATAAATGTGGAATTTAATATAGTAGAACACTGTGTCCTTATTTTCAGCTTTTTTATACGTTTTCAAGTCCCAACTCCATCAAAAATTCAGTCATTAGCAATTTACTTGAATGACTAAATGACTTCAATGTTGGAAGTAATTAAATATTTTGATCTAATACTGCCTTTTAGACCACTAGAAAATGTTGGCCATCATGAAGTCTTCTGACCTATTAAAGCCTTTCAGACAGCTCTGCACTTCTAAGAGAGAATTTCCTTTTTTTCTTACTACCCTAGATGTTATCAATGTATGATCTTTTTTATTATTATTTTTTTATCTTTATTTAATATGGTTCAGAAATCACATAGCACAAAATTCTTTCTAGATCACTCGGCAGTTAAAATGTGTTTAGGTTTTAAGGTCAGCATTCTAATTTACTTTCAATGAGATTAAATACTAAAGTCTTAAAAGACAGTGGTATAGTCAACTTTGTCAATAAACAGAGGTGTTACTTCAGGATACAGATAATTTTTCTATGAATCCTGACATAAAGTGGGCTTCATTCAAGGCTCAACATCATGTTGTAAGGTGGGTGTCATTCAAGGCTTAACTACGTGGTTGTTTAATAAGTACAGTCTATTTTTTAAAAATAATCCAAAATTCTGACGGAGCTATCCTTAAGACCTACGTTAAGGGCACAGAAGGGGCTTCAATTTAGAAAGTACTTTAGTGATATGCATGGATAAATTTAAACTAACTCTTCAAAACAGATGTGATCTTTATATTAAATTACAGCTGTCATGGCTTAACTGTATTTGGCCAGGTGTTCTGAATGAGTGCAACCCCCTTTATCATATTTTGATAGCATTATAAAATACTGAAATGCCAAGTAATTTTATTTCTTTAATTGAGTCATATACCAAACTTTTAAATAATTCACCTGAAACATTAAAGATTTTATAAATCTAGTCTCAGATATATAATTTTTGTCTGTTTCCAATGCAGGTGAGAAAATTTTGGATTTTTTTATTTATTCAAGTAATCTGAGGCCTGCTGTTATAAAAATATAGCTATGCTAGATCTGAGTATATCTGGTAATATAACTTTAACCGCAATGAAAAAAAATAAAACTCAGTAATTTCGCTAGCCCAGATGGTTCTCCTGCTTTATTCTACAAGTCTTTTTCCTCAAAAAAAAAATATAAGACGATACTAAAACTCTTGTCATCTTTTTCAAGGCCATGGTATAACTAATTTATATCTTATTCAGAGTGATCTTTATCTTATAAATGCCAATTTGTTTTAATTATGATACCAAGATCTTTGCTAATATGTCAGCCATTAGTTTTAAGCAACTTATTTCCGCTACTCTTTTACCTTTTCAGTCAAGTTTCCTAAAGGGATAATAAACTCAATCCCAGTAATGATTGTTAAAATCTTTAATGATGCATAATAAATCATTAAACCATTCTCATTTTGTTTTCTGTATGAATGCATAAAAGGCATTCATATGGGTTGGTCTTAAAAAAATTGAAATTCCCCTATGTCTTTTATAAACAACAATAAAACAGAAATTATGGGGAATAAAGCAAATAAAAATCTGCAAGAAGGACCACAGGGTGGTTTTGACAAAATGTATCGACTGCTTTTATATTAATTGATAACATACTTCTTCAACATGAATCAACCACAAAAAATACCCCTCTTAAATATCTAAATAAAAGTACCATATACTAAAGTCCTACCAATAAAATATAAATCAAATTATTCACAGTGGACCTTGTAAATACTACAAACATTGATAAAATTACTTGTTAAAGACCCTATTTAACTTTAAATGAGTTTTAATACTAATAAAATCAGGGAGAGCTGGTAGATGTGCTGCATTTGGACACACTCTCCATTCATACCATTCTTTTCTTAAATGTCTGCTCCCCTCACGTTATCCTGAATGCTGTCAATTACAAATAGTAAAAACTTCTTGATGTTCATTCTATACACCTGTGAACATTTACACAATGTATTATTCTTGTCATAGACATAAGTCAAGTTTTCTCATCATTTTTCCAATGTAAAAGTATTACAGCTTGAACAGCAATGTTCAACATTTTGGAAAGTGCAGTCATATTCCTTTTAAATTCCAAACAGATACTCATATTAATCAATTGAATAAAAGAACTTTCATTCACAAATCTGCAAATTTTGCTGACTCCGCATTTAAATAGACCTTTATTGAGCCCCAGACAATTTGGCACTGTGTTAACGTGCATCTCTAAAATAGATTTCAAATTTAAACATTCTTATGCACAATATATTCATTATTTTAAACATTATCTTCCAGACTCTTCCACATTTCAACAATACCTTTGAGTTCCCCATTCTCAATACTGTTTTCTATTAATATACATATATATATATATATATATATATATATATACATACATATATATATATATATATATATATATATATATATATATATATATGTGTGTGTGTGTGTGTGCGTGTGTGTTTTCTTTTTAGCAATCATTCACTCCCACATTACATAAATTGCTTAGTTCCTGCCTTCCCTAAAATTTCATGTCTCCTGAACATTATTCTGCATGTATTGTTCCCATAAATTCCATTCTTTTACAATATTCAGCACTTTGATTACAGTTGGTTTAGATTTTAATTTCCATTTCCTAGTCATTGCTTTTGGCAGCCAATAGCATTAAACTTAAAGGCCTTAACATATCAGAGCAATTTGAATCCTATATCTCAGCTCAAAATTCTCATTTCTTTAGTTCCATCATTTTTAACAATATGCTCTGCAGGGAATTTTTAAAGTCTACTAGTTTGTTACATTTCCAAAAAAAAAAAATTCACATTTTCCTCTCTCTGTACCATCATACCCCCCAGCATTTGCTATCTACCTAAGGAAAAATTCTCTGAAGTCTACTTGTGGTATAAAAATACCCATGCAAACAGTTCCAAGCAAAAGTCCTAAACCTTACGGATCTTGTAGCATAATTTAGAGCTATAAAGACATATTCCCATGATTCCTTTGTACACTGCCTTTCCATTCTCTCTCTTCCAAATCTTTTCTAACCTCCTCTGATTGATTCTTATACCTATCGTACAATATTTTATATGCCCTACTTATTATCCTTTTTTAACAACAACTTCTATTCTAGAGTCAGTTAAACACAACACACACTACTCTTTCACTTAGCACTCCACTATCTCTTTTTCTTTGCCTATATTCTGTCATCTATACCTAGTAGGGAAAGCAGTCTCTAACCTGCAGTCCAAACTTGCACCTAGCCTCATTCCACTCTAGTACATTTCCCTCTCTTAAGTGTAAAATAAATTGTCTAAAATATTTAGAATCAGTGAAAATAAAGACATGCAGTGTGGCTAGATAATTCACCTCTTATATAAAGAGGAGAAACATCAGTACTTTGTCATCAGGAAAAAATAGCATATCAGTGATAAGTAAAATAAATTAAAGGAATAATGAGGAAAAAAACTATCATCAAATCTGTTAGGACTGCTCCTTTAGTAGCAGTATGAATCACATCAAGGATTAGTTTAATGAGATTTCATCTGCTAAGTATGTTTTCATTCATGAATTTTTAGACATACATAGGCAATTTGGAAACAACAGAAATGTGGTTTAATGACTGAAGTAAAAGGTTGATAGGTTGAGAACAAATTACATCTCACAGAGCTGGATTTGAATACCACACCTTTTCCTCATTCTTTATTACATCACATAAGGAAATCAGAACAACATTTCCAGATACTAATGAAATTAAAAAAAATCAGTTTCATCTGTTAGACAAAAACTAAACAACAGTGATTTAGGTTATTTAATAGATAATTAAAATATAACCATGTGTTAAAAACTGTAGAATCAAAGATTGTGTTTTCTGTCTTGAGAGAAATTATACAAAATAAATGAAAATTAATAAATGTTATACATTACACATTGTTAGATGTGTAATGCATAACATATTTTATTTCTAGGGATTATTCCAGATGTGTGGGTGGGAAAACAGTTATACTTCTAAATGTTTATGCACAGTCAAGGATCTCAATTAAACACAGTAGGGAATCTGTTTTAAGAAAATGATTTCCCCAAACTATAGCTATCTATACCAGACATCATAAAAAACATGCCCTTAAGAGTAAAAGAAGTATCACCACAAGTAAAAATATTTATCTTTGGAAGCTTATATTTTTCATTTATTTAAAAGTAACTACAATGTCAAATATATCAAAACAAACACATTCACCCACATATAACAAGTACTCACGTGAGCACATAGTTTACGCTGACAATGCAGTGCGGTCTAGAAGATCGACTGTTATGAACTATTGTAGCATAACTCTGAACCCAAACCCATCCTCCATGCTTGGCAAGGAATCGATAGTATTTTGTCGTCACTTGACCTTTCACGAGTACTGCATAGGGAAACATATTGTAAGAATATGATTAAATAAGCAATTTATTACTGCTATATACCTGTTGCCTAGATTATTAACAATGATCATACAACAAAGGTGTTTTAAAATCTGATGACCTGCTCAGTCAAATCACGTCACATAACTTCTGCATTATTCCCAAGATTAAGAAATGTTATTTGTGAAAGTAGTTATAAATCAAGTTTTGTAAGTTACAAGTTCACTCAAAAATCATAAAAACACATTATAAGGTATGGCATAGGAAGGACAGATACACTTTTGCCATGCATAAATCATTCGGCTATGCCTTGTGACCACATTACAACATAAGAAAAATGTCACAAAACCTACTACATCTGCTGTTTTTACTAATGCCCAACATCCTCTTCTGGACTGAGTGGACATAAAAAAAATTTAAACCCCATAGAAATGTGATGAAGCTTTCTTTAGCAAATGACCTGCATTACCTACAATTAATACATTTTTTATTTCTATAAATATGCAATATGTATTTAATAAATTATCTTTTAAGACTAATATAGTACAGTTTTTAGTAGAAATGTTAGACTTAATTATGAATTTTATATCTCTACAACTAAACGATATCAAGCCAGTCAGAAAGATCAATAAATAAACAGATGTCTCACCTCTGAAAGAATCATACAGTTAACATTTTCTGCACTGGAAGACAGAAATTATAAATAATGATGATGCTCTGTACACAACCATGGATACGTGCACAGTGTTGCAGCACCTGAGAACAGCTGAAAATGCTACTTTGCTGTAAGGATCTCTACTGCTTAATTTACAAAGCGATACACACACACACACACACACACACACACACACACGTATACAGTCTGAATAAACGTTCTGTCAGACACAAAAGTATCTATGCCCGTTATCCATTCAAACTTTTCCTGTCTTAGGCCTTATAATTTTGATTATAAATAGAAAGCATTATTTGGTGTTGGTGGCCCTATGGTGTGGGAACACCAAATTATAAGTCAACTCTTGATACAAGCAATTATGTCAGAAACATGCACCATATTTTCTACTGCTGTATGACACTGGTCTATTTGTACTGGCACCAAAGCCCACACATTTAACAATGGCCTATTTTAATTGTTCACTGAAACAGGAGGAGATTTCCTATCTGCAGTGTTGCAAACAGATTCTTTTAGAGGTCAAACTACAACACTGCCAGAGAGAGGTACGACATATGAACAGCCAATGGCTATTTCACCTCCCTGAAGGCTGGGGCTGTAAGTAATCAATAAGATAAAAGCTTAGACAAATGCCTACAATATATGAATCTGCCTTGGATGCACATGTACACTTCATGCACTGATGCCATTTTACAAGGTCCAAATCTCCAGTGTGATTACATAGGGAATCCATCACAGAACCCTCATACATAGACAGAACAGATAACATAGAGGCCTATAGCCAGACCACAGTACCATATCTCATTATCTCAGTTTGCAGTATATATATATATATATATATATATATATATATATATATATATATATATATCACTGTGTGGAGATGGTATCATTTTCACAAGGTGATGTCATGGGTACAGGAAGCCACAGGGGCTGCTGTCATGTCGTACAATTATCAGCAGGCAAATACATGCATTTTCCTGCATTTCTGACCATTCCTATAATGCACCATCTATCCTATAGTCCTTACACCACTACCTTTGTTCTCTATAGACTACCACAGAACTCAGAACCCAGCTGTCTGTCTGTCTGTCTATCCTCTATTGTCAAATGGAACATTTGGTCAGCCACTTATGTATATTTTAGAGTACTGAGTCCCCATATCATATAAACACTAATACAGAAACTATACAACATAACCATTTCATGGGTTGACCTTTCACCTACTGAATCCACCATTTATACCACCACATACCCAGCAGTTTTCTCAGTATACTGCCAAACCTAATCTTTTCTAGTCTTGACTGTATGCACAAGTTTACTTGAAGTGTCTCAGGGATAGCCTTAGCAGCATATGTTAACTATGCTATAGCCATTGCCTGCCACACTCAGATAAGCTTCACACTGTATAGCTACAGATCAGAATTATAGCTAGTAGCTTCCCAGGATTCTACCATTTTCACTACTAGCTCAGTGATGTGCAGTGTTACCTTACCAACAGTAACTCAACCTTATCTTATAGTATTTCACATTGACACATACACACAATGAATTCCAGGACGGACTAATAATTTCCTTTTAGATATGGCCCCTTTCTGCTTTCATGATACCATGTTGCCACCAGTTAGGTTAGTTTGGTATTCCCTGGTCACAATCACTGGACACTCTTAAAAGAAGCCAAGCATGTTGAATTAGTTTATGGTAGCTATAGCCAAGCATCCCCTTCAAAGAATGGATATCCACAGTTATATTTCACCAGTTCTGTGTAATTACGTCATTCACTTCAATCATCAACCAAGCACAAGCTTTCACAGTTGAGTAATAAAATACCTAACTTAGAATTACTCAGAAAATGCTAACAAACGCATAGCTGTGTCTGCACCAATTACTGTCTAAAAGGGTGAATAGAACTGGCTATTACTAACTTATAAAATTGCTCAGTAGTTGAACAAACACAGCCATAATCATTCAAACACTAACTCACTATGTCCCTGAGAAGCAGACTCTCTCTTTTTCTTTTTTTTATGTAATGACTATGGAAGAGTTTCTTCCGGAATGCTCCTCAGTCTTATGCAGAGTCCATTAACATGCAAGAAATGAATAAGATTTACTGACACTTAATTCTTAGTGGAAAAAGCCACATTACTAGTTAACAATTCCGAAGGATGGAATAGATTGACACTGGTAGATGTTCATATAGCTTTTAAATCCTTTAACAAGCTTCCCCCTACTGCATTTGGTCTAGTCCAGCTGAGTATTCCTCTTCCAGCCTGGTTGGTATTTTAAATCTGTGCCCTAAGGCTGTTTTATCTAGGAAGACTCCAAGTGTTTTATGGTAATATTTCCTCCCTGAAAGCAAGCAACAGTCTGTCTGTGAAATACTACCCCTAACTAATGTCTGCTCTGTGTGTGTGTGTGTGTGTGTGTGTGTGTGTGTGTGTGTGTGTGTGTGTGTGTGTGTGTGTCTGAAAACACATTATCAGCATCATTGCCACATCTCTAATGAAAAATAATTACATATGTCAGTTCTGTACAGATTTTTCCCAAACTTCCTAATCCAGACCCCCACATAATTCACAGACCACCATATAATTCAGACATTTGCCACTCAGTATGCTGAAATGACAGTCTTAGTAACCGAGATATGATATAAAAGCAGCGCATAATGAAACTATTCATGAAACACTCATTTGCACAATGCACAGGGAATTGCTCAGGATGCTATGGAGACCATCATCTGTAGACCTCTGATCTTGCGCTATATTAATAAAATGCAACATTTTATAGCTAAATGACTCCATTTTATAATAACCTCTTTGGGTGTCCAGATCTGCTTCTGCCATGAGCATGGTAATCTTCTACTGCACCTTGGTAGCCACAGCTTGCTCTAGACATATACTTCTCATAACACTATATATTTACATGAAGGTCCCTACTGAAACTAGCAGAAATATTTATTCATTTACTTATTTATTCTGTTGATCAGTTTATTCCCACTAGGTCAGTATCCTCTTTTCAGGGGTGACCCTAGGTGGTATACATACTGACCAGATGGGTCCTTGGTTTAACCTCTCATCCAAAGGATGTATGCTAGCCAAATATGCTGACCATATCTCCATGGAGTTCTGATTCAGTTGCATAAAATTGAAGGCATAAAATTTTGAGAATTTTTACTTAAAATGTTTTAAGCTGTATTTTATAATAAACAGAAAATTACGGAAATGAAGAAGTGAAAAATAGCATCATGGCACTACCCTTGTGAACTATGAAGTTTTTACAACACCATTTGCATTGTCACTGAACTACACCCCACTACGGATTTGTTTTAATCATGATCACAGCAGCAACTTAATACAGAGACACTTTTAGTTTGGCACACGTATTAGGTGACTGCACTTCTCAATGGTCTTAGTAAGAACCTCTGAACTTAACCATGTTCGTTAAATGAAAGCATACAGTAATGCGAGGTTAAGAGAACACTAGCCAAGCAAGATACAAAAGTCTATTATGCCACTTGTCTACCTCCTACAGCATCTATTCCCCAAGCTAAGCTTCTTTTTTCCCCACTGTTGTGCAACCTCATAGTAGGAATGTTTAAATAGTGGAGTGTGGGAAGTGTCACCCCAGGTGGGGGTGCACAGGGGCATACCCCCTACAAAAGAGAAACTTGGCTCCTTTTCTTTTGATCATTCAGCACTCAGTAAAAGTACTGCTGAATGATCGACACGTATCCCTGCAACAAATAACATACTGATGGCATTTTACAGGTTCTACATTTTCTGCTTCTTAAGACCACAGATATAAGAGCATAACTGCGTTCATTATACTACTGTGGTGAACAGGAACGTTGATAGTAATACAAATGTTTTGTTCTTAATTCTCTTCTTGCCTAATTTAAAAATGTACATAAAAGTATGCCAGTCTGCACCAACATAGAACATCATGGAAAGAAAACAGCTTGATAATAAGATGAGCCCTTAAAAGATGGATTTGATTATTTCACCTTTCATTAGCACAAGACATGCATGAGTAAGGCACTTAGCAGCTCCAGTATTAATGCTGAAGATATGAACTTGGGATGAATGTATCCAGGTAACAAATAAGATAGCAAAAGATGTCAGGTTTATTGTGACTTCCTATGCAAAATCCAACATATGATTAATTAGGAAGTTACTTTTGTATTTGCTTTGTTTAATAAATGAATGTTTTTTTTATTTCCTTCTAAATATTTGACTTTATTGCATTTTTTTCTCCAATACAATAGATTTTTTGCCTAAATAAGTAATAATAATTCTCAATAAAGTAATACAGCTGTAACTATGTGGCCATGAATGTGTTGTCATCACTTAAGAACTGCGGTAAGCACTGATTGTATGTGTACATTCTTTGTACAAATGGCATTAAAAGGTGCTATTACCTAAAGCTACCATGACTAGATGACTTCCTAACCATCTTCATTATGCACTGGTTTATTATTGCAGTCTTGGGATTGAATGTACTTACTGCAGTGTTTAGACAAAGCCAGAAATAATGGGGGAGAAAGGTAAAAAAAAAAAAAAAACAGACAGTTTTTAAATATTATTCTAATTTGCTTAAAAAGTTAATAGAATAACAAATTTTATTTCAACACATATTTGCTGAACTATAAAACATATGAAACTCTAATGACTTTCATTACTTACTGACTGTATCCTTTGTGATTTACCAGAAAAGCATACTTTTTATGATGGACAGGGCAAAAATATGACAAAAATCAGGGACATTCTGCAAAAGCAGGGATAGTCAAGGGGTATGCTAGCAACCCTCAACTGTTAGACTATTCACAAGGTCAAGTTGATCAGACTGTAGTAGGCCAGAAATTAAATTATTGGTTGAATGTGGCTGGACCAGAGGTTTTGTGTACAGAATTCTGTAAATCACTGCCTTCTGCGACTGCAAGTCTATGAGGCAATGCATGTATGATGAGGGACATTAAGTGTGAAGTTTATGTAGTAAATTACTTTATTTGTAGTAAATAAAACCTTTCGTTTGATGTTATAAGAAGTTGCCCCTGATATTTATTCAAGAGCAGTTAAACTAATTTTAAATATAAATTGTAGGTTGTACTGTTAACAAAGAGTATTTACAGCAGGCAAGAATGTACTTGTTTAATTTTGTTTAAAATCATTGCATCAGAAAACACTTGTCAAGTGCAAATCAAACAGTGAGATATGAAGGAAAATGTTTAGGGTAATCTCTTACTTTGCTGATTGCATTTATTTTTCTCATAAAATGGCAGTTGTATCAAATACTGTAACGTAAAGTCATGGGATGTCAAAAGCAAGAATAATCTGTGGAAGTTTGCTTATGTTATTTGTTTTAAGTTTAGTAGTTTTTGTGTAAATAAATGTCTTTATGGGTAAGAATCATAAAAGTAAAAGGAAAATATTAGCTCTTGTTTGAGACTCAAACCCAAAACCTCCAGCGTAAGAAGTAATTTGAGAGAACAGTAATAGTACTTTGGCAAAAATTATTGTAATTAAGAGGTAGGGTTGCTGACCAAATACCTAATATAATAAAAATGGTTTACTATCAAAAGCATGAAAATCACTTACGCGAACGGTGATTTCAGTGACAAATAACGTCGACTCATACATATTAGGTGGGTTGTATGGTCAACGCAACAAAGTCGACAAATTCTGTTGACCATAGTTTATAAATCCCCTATTCATATCAATGCTGTGAATCCCTGCCCTGTGTACGTCCTTCTAAATGGATGTACACATAAACATCGACATTCCGACTGTCGCTCCTACCATGGTCAAGGAGGTGGCTGTCGGACATGTCAACGTCGACCTTTTGACTGTAAACCAATAAAAACATAGGCAAATAATGAGCAAGTAAACACATTTATGCTGCCTTTTACTTTCTGTGGGTTTTATAACATTATAGGTAAAGCAGTCTGCATTTGCAATCACAGTGTTAATGCATACTGATAAACCAACATGCTAGACTAGATATTATTAAGCAAAGAACAGACAGTCATACACATTTTAGCAAGAAGCCTTAAGTGTAAATCTGGCTTATATGGATATTCTCTAGAAAAATTAAGAATATTAATGTTGTTAAGCCTCTGCATTTTATACTATAACATGAATCAAGCCAGCATTACAATTTTACCCAGAACCAGCAATGATTTCTTTACAACAACAACTTATTTGCATGTGTCACCTAACAATTCAGACTGGGATATTTTTGCAAAAATTTTGGTAAGGGACTATACAAGATATGGACACCACTACTTAGAGAAAGTGGATTTTCAAAAAGCCTCTCAGTCCGGGATCATGTCTGTGATGCCTACTTGGTGGATGCAGGCATGTATTCTATACTAACAGTACAAATGTCAACGGATGCAGAAAAGGTATGACCTAACCTTACCTGTTTGGTGCAGGACAGTATCAAAGGAATATTTATCTAAACATGCCTTATAATTTCCCTTCAGGCCATTAGAAGTCAATGGTACCTTATCAAAGCCACATCATGTCAACCCACAGCATTCACCAATGATCCTACCACCTTATTTGTACCACTGGTGACAGATGTCCATATCAGTTACCAAAGTTACAGCCTCACAGTTTATGCTGATATTTTTTGAAATGTAAACAATGGCTAAGTAGTACTTCCAGCTTTCCTGATAGTCATCTCCCTCTTAAATTAAGACATTTCCTATTCCAGATGCAAGCAAGACTGAGATTGTCCACTTGATTATTTACACCACTCTCAGGACACACTCTGAACATTTTGGTTTCACTTGTTTCCCTGTAGGCTAAAATATGTAATTGTTCCATCATATCTCAGACCCTAGTTAATGACAAAATAAAACATCAGTAACATAAAAGCTTTGCATTCTGTATGAGCTTAGTCTTTAGTTATTATAGCAATAACCGGATTTACCCACGGTTGGCGTGGTTTGGTCCCGAGGGTGAAGCCCGAGGGACCAAACAAAGCCAACCGTGGGTAAATCCAGCATTACCCACACCCAGAAGTGGGTTATTGCTATTATACAATGACATAATTTAAGAAAAGAAATAATTACTTTTCTTAAATAATGGCATTGTATAATGCCTCTTTACTGCCCTTCTGCAGCTGTCTGGTATTCTGCGGCAGTTCTGATGTACTGCGCATGCCTACGCAGTACATCAGAGCTGTGGGCAAAAGCAACAGAGATCGCAAGATCTCCTTTGCTTTTTTTTACTGTTTCGCTATGTTAAATGGGTTTAACATAGCGAGACAGCTTTAAAATAAGCAACGGAGATCTCCGTTGCTTATTGTAAAGCTGTCTCGCTATGTTAAACCCATTTAACATAGCGAAACAGTAAAAGCGGAGATCTTGCAATCTCCGTTGCTTTTTAAAACTGTCTCGCTATGTTAAATGGGTTTAACATGGCGAGACAGTTTAAAATAAGCAACGGATATCTCCGTTGCTTATTTTAAAGCTGTCTCTATGTTAAACCCATTTAATATAGCGAGACTTTAAAAGCAACGGAGATCGCAAGATCTCCGTTGCTTTTTACACTGTGTCGCTCGTTAAAGGAGTTTAAAATAGCGAGACAGCTTTAAAAAAAGCAACGGAGATCTCCGTTGCTTTTTTTAAACCTGTGTCGCTATGTTAAACTCTTTTAACATAGCAAGACAGTGTTTTATACTAACGGAAAAAGTCCGGGCGACCGGACCTTTTTCCTTTAGTATACTGAGGGATTTACAACGGGCACGCTGGTTGGGCTGGCCAATCAGCGTGCACGTTTTAGGGGAGGAATTGTATAATACTCATTTACTCCACAGGCTGGCATTGTACTTTTTACAATAAATATCCTTCTGTGCTTGTGATCTCCACATGCTTAGGACCTGGTAAAATTCGAAGATGCATGGATATCCTCTCTATCAAACCTTTTTTGCACTGTTTGGCAAAACTGAGACCAGTTAAAAATCACCATTTCTGATGTTACTAGAACAGAAGTGCTAGTCCATAGCTTCCAAATATCTGTTTATATATTACTAGGCAGACCATCAAGACAATATGTGATGGTGATGACTGCATTCCAATTTCATCCTTGGCCAGCCCATGTTATTCATACCACATGTGCAGAAACA
This sequence comes from Protopterus annectens, assembly GCF_019279795.1. Lineage (NCBI taxonomy): Eukaryota > Metazoa > Chordata > Ceratodontiformes > Protopteridae > Protopterus > Protopterus annectens. The sequence goes on along the minus strand of NC_056725.1, from coordinate 1,097,285,256 downwards.
GAATGGATTTTTTTTTCTTTCTTTGTCACTTCTTCCCAGCTGCACTGAGCTATCATGATGGACAAACCCTTTCAGTAGTTACTGAAAAACTCAACACCCACTCCTGTATTCACCAATATACTACCAAATACGTACAAAACTATAATTAAGTCAAGAGGGGATGTTAATCACTCATACTTGTAAAACCAAAATGTCTGTACAAAGCAGAGCTTTATGCCATATTAACTACAGAGCTGTTTTTGCTGAATTTTGTATTTATTTATTTTAGTTTTGATAGAGCCATGTGTTTAAAGTTTTAGAAAGCTGAAAAAGTAAAAGATGTTAAAAAGCAGTCCAAATATCATCACTGTGTGAAGCCATGTCTTTGTGCTTTTGTTTATATGACTGTATACTAACATTATCTGACCAGCTTTTAGCAAAACATTCAGTATATCAACATTCTCAGAGGTGGATAAAAGACTAATTGTCTTATACTTTTCTTGTTTAGAAAGAACTTTGCTTCCTCACTGTTTACTGAAAAAAAGAGTTAAAATGTATTAATTAATTTTGTCTGCTCTCTGCTTTCCTCATACCCTTTATACCTTAGTCAAATGGTAACATTTCTGGTCAGAGCCTCAGGTAGATAAAAAAAAACGTGCCCATCTACAACCTCTCTCAACCCAAACACTTCATCATATACTGACTCTGCCATCCATACAGCTGTAATGGCCTTTTTTCTAACCTCCATCTCCCCTGTCTGTTGCACTCTTACAACTTATGCTCCAGTAATTTCTTCATTCAGCTAAGCAGACCTCCTATTTTCCCTATTTCTTCTAACACACACACACACACACACACACACACACACACACACACACACACACACACACACACACACACACACACACACACACACACACACACACGCTGGTTTTCTTATCCTTTACTTACTACAACCCATAATAGCTTATTACTTGCAGTCTGTATCACTCAGTCGAAATTCTTCCTTATTTGCTTTTCCATTCCAGTAAATCACAAATCTGCCCATCTGATAGCGTATATATTCCGGTTTGTTGCCTCCACTCTGCTTGACAGTCACATGTGATATAATCCCTCTTTCTCATCATTCCCTTACCGATGCTTCACTGATCTCTTCCTTATAAGGCTCAGGTTCTGTAAGTCACACCCCCCCACACACACTCTTTTGTAGAGTCCTCTCTTCCTGCTCAAGCCTCTTGTTCACTAGGAACTCCACCAATTTCACGTCTGTCTTGACACTTAATGAATGTACCTCTGATATTATTACCAGAGGTTAATAACCCTGCTTTTGCTGCGCTTCTTTCCCTTCCCAACTCCTACTTCTATCTAGAAGACATATATCCACAAAAATCACCCTCGCAGATCCCAGGGAATATTGAAAGTAGAGAACTATACTGACATTTCATCAGAGAAAAGGACACATTCAGGCTAACTAATTATAATAAATAATTTAAATGAACAGATCATATTCTGGAAGCCTGGAATTTAATCAGATATAGTAATATCTGCAATCAAAGGTAGGACAGTTGTAGTAATCAGTATACCTAACAACATGCGTCTAACTACATATTTGTCATTTCCAACATTGTGATACTGTCACACTACTTAGTTGTCATTTTGATAATGCAGTTTTTAATTCATGTCTTTCAAAAGTACAGTGGGGATCACTGCTCAGAATCGAGAGCGATGGAGTTGTAGGTAGAAGTTGTGTTATGTACTCTCCAACATTGCAGAAATTCATTAAATGCAGATTTAACTGAAAAGCAATGCTGAATAGTGTCTCTTTCTTCTCAGTTTAACTTTGTTTGTTTACAAGTCCCCAGCATTTGCTTTTGCTGTACCTCAGTGTTCATCCTCAATCTCCACAGAAAACATGGGCATCCCAGTATGTCTCTGTACTGATGGCAGGGGATACTTTTCACCTTTTCCCTATGTAAATTCTACCCCTTGACAGTGCATGCCATGACATCAGCGCGGCTTGTGTTCACATGCAGTCACATGCACACCCTCTACTTTGGATGAGCGGCCTGCATTCGGTTCTCATGCTTGCCCCCCTGAGCAACAATTCCCCAGCCTGTACTGAGTGTCACAGCCAAGCAGGAAACCCACTTCTCCCTGAACACAATCTCCCCTGGCCAGTTCCCCCAGCACCTGTTCCCATTGTGCAAACCCTGTTTTCATGAGTCACAGCAAGGGCTCTATAGCTCACTTCATTTTAATGCATTTTTCGTAAATAGTTTATAGCTGTGAGATTAATAGTGTTGCAGAGTTTAGTTCTCATTAGCCACAGCAACAGTATCATTAATACCTTAAACAGTGCTGCAGGTAAACAGCTCACCTGAATTTAAGTTCCCTCATACCTAGACTGCAAGACACATAGTGCACTTTCATTTGAATATAAGTGAGGAATGACGGGGTCTCAGCAATTCACTTGTAGATACAGTGACACAAACTATGCTCCCCTCCCCACCTGCCCAGACACACATGTGCATGTGCAGAGATATAAACAGACACACACACACACACACACACACACACACACACACATATACACACAAACACAGACACACACAAATAACACATACTCAAAGCAAAAGTATTATTTATTTTATTTATTTTACATCTGTTAACCGGGGGTGTCTGACTGAGCCGAAAAGGCCCTTTTTCATCAGAGGCCTGGGGAGAAAAGCTCCACATAGAAAAATTACAGATACATTTAGATATTTAGACATGATCAGTATACACACAAATTACAAAAGACATGTTTTTACAGTGGTATGCAGCACATCAACAGTTACAGTGGAGAGAACAAACAAAAAATATGAATTTAAAAATAAAGGTAATTAATAGATTTGTGGGGTAGAATGCATACATAGTACACAGGTACAGTACATACATTGTAGATTAGCCAGTGTTAGTGAGTAAGATTGAAAAGTGTTACCACGTACTCTAGGTGTAGTATGTGCAGCTTACTTTACCCTTTACCTTACATTAATTACTAAAGATGAAACATTTTACACTGATGCACATTCTTAAACAAAATAAAGAACAAATAACAGTATTAAGTAACATAAACTTCCAGTACTTCACACTGATGCCATACTTTATTAGTACTGAACAGCATAATTAGGCATATCTAAGCAAACCAGCAGCATATGATAATGGGTGCAAAGAGTCCTCTCTAGGCACAAAACTGCCAGTGGAAAATAAGGAACTACAAACGTAAAGATGCACCGACAGTACCACAGCTAGGAGATTTGTTTAAGTTAAACAGTACAAACAGTACACAGGTTAGCGCTTTCAGGGATCTACCCCTTCATCAGACAACTGTTGAAATTCCACACTCCCTTAAATATGTGAGTCAGTCACATGATGATACAAGCAATTACCCTAATCACTGTTAATTGAAAAGAAACACAGTTGCCAATGCAGAATAAAAATATAAAACTAAATAATGCAATAAGAATATCTTACATCACACATTCCTTGTCCAAGCTAATGATACTGTTAAAACATGCATATAAAAAAATAATATATATATATATATATATATATATATATATATATATATATATATATATATAAAACATATATCTATGAAAAATGTGTACAAAATACATCTGACTTGATACCAATGAGTATATGTACTAATACATGTGCCTTGCTAAGAGTATATAGGTGTAATATAAATAGTGAAAAATATATAAATTAATGCTAAAATATACTTGTGTATTTACATACACATAAAAGCAGCATATAGACATGCATAAGTATAAAAATATAAAAATATAAAAAAATATATATATATACTGGATGTGCCATTCAAAAAACTCAAAGCCTCAATGGTAGAGCTTTTAAAAACGATTTAAGTGACACCATTTGATTCAAACCCGGAGGTTTATCTGCATTAAATCGTATGATCCATCTCTGTTCAGCAGCTTCTGTATCATTGGATAAATTACCCCATCTCTGTTTCTCCGACAATATCTGTAAAACTAAAAATTTGTAGATATGTTCTGGTCCTGTATTCTTAGTGTGCATGGCAATAGCACTACTTTCTTTAACGTTTCTGATGTCTCTATAGTGTTCAAGGATCCTATCCTTTAGGCATCTATTAGTCTTGCCTATATAGAAACTGTAGCATGCTATACAATATGCAAAATAGACCATGTTTGATGTAGTGCAGTCAGCATAGTGTTGATTTTACATTTATGTTGCTTGCAAATGTTAGTGGCATCCTAAGTGCATTGTCTGTACCTCTGTATTTATGTGTGACCACCTGTCTGTCAATAACTTGTCCATCCACCTCACCTGTAGTACGTGCATCAAAGTAGGGTCTACATCTATACACCCTATTACTCCAACCATCTACAATACACCTATCAATAGTTTTTGTATCATAACCCCTATCTAGAAATTCTAGTTTAAGCTGATGTAGTGCTGTCTGTAATTCATCATCATCATTAAACAGTCGCATGATCCTATATACTTGGCCTTTAATAATGTTTACCTTCGTGTGGTTAGGATGCATACTAGTATTGTGTAGGAACGTATTCTTCCAGACCTGCTTCCTAAATAGACTAGTTCTAATGTGGTTCAGGTCATCTCTCCTCACTTTGACGTCCAAGAAGTCAATTTCAGTACTAGAGTACTTAGAAGTAAATCTAAGAAATCTAGTGGTGTTATTGAGGTAGGTAAAAAATGCATTCAGCTCTGCCTCTGGACCATTCCACAACAAAAAAAACATCATCCACAAATTTGACGTACCAGTCAATATATCTACCATACATACTATTAGTTAATACGTAAGTACGTTCCCATTGGACCAAAGAAATGAATTATGCTATAGAAGTGCCATAATCAATACCAATAACAAGTCTGACAGACTGGGTACATATATGTGTAGAGACTGTACAGCCTGTAAGCACATACATAATGGCAGCACATTTACAAATCCCAATAGGAATTTTAGCTACAGTAGTAATGTTTATGCTGACTGCACTACATCAAACGTTGTCTATTTTGCATATTGTATAGCATGCTACAGTTTCTATATAGGCAAGACTAATAGACGCCTAAAGGATAGGATCCTTGAACACTATAGAGACATCAGAAACGTTAAAGAAAGTAGTGCTATTGCCATGCACACTAAGAATACAGGACCAGAACATATCTACAAATTTTTAGTTTTACAGATATTGTCGGAGAAACAGAGATGGGTTAATTTATCCAATGATACAGAAGCTGCTGAACAGAGATGGATCATATGATTTAATGCAGATAAACCTCCGGGTTTGAATCAAATGGTGTCACTTAAATCGTTTTTAAAAGCTCGACCATTGAGGCTTTGAGTTTTTTGAATGGCACATCCAGTATATATATATATTTTTTTATATTTTTATACTTATGCATGTCTATATGCTGCTTTTATGTGTATGTAAATACACAAGTATATTTTAGCATTAATTTATATATTTTTCACTATTTATATTACACCTATATACTCTTAGCAAGGCACATGTATTAGTACATATACTCATTGGTATCAAGTCAGATGTATTTTGTACACATTTTTCATAGATATATTTTATATATATATATATATATATATATTTTTTTTTTTTTTAATATGTTTTTGTATGTATTTTTTCTATGCATGTTTTAACAGTATCATTAGCTTGGACAAGGAATGTGTGATGTAAGATATTCTTATTGCATTATTTAGTTTTATATTTTTATTCTGCATTGGCAACTGTGTTTCTTTTCAATTAACAGTGATTAGGGTAATTGCTTGTATCATGTATCATGTCTGATGAGGGGGTAGATCCCTGAAAGCGCTAACCTGTGTACTGTTTGTACTGTTTAACTTAAACAAATCTCCTAGCTGTGGTACTGTCGGTGCTTCTTTACAATTGTAGTTCCTTATTTTCCACTGACAGTTTTGTGCCCAGAGAGGACTCTGCGCCTGTTTATACTAATTTCTTTTCCTCTCTTAACGCAACATGGCAGAAGGAAACACTACTACTATTGCAACTGAGCTGAATAGCGATATGAATTTTAACAATGGCTTCAAGATTTCATCTACAGAACCCCTGAATGGGCTGTTATCAACTGATGTAAACCCCCTGTTGAATATAGAGTTGAGGACATTGGATGTAACTTATGATAATAACTTTGAGCAATTAAATGACTTTAACACCGTCTATAGAGATCTGGAGAATAAGTTCTATAAGTTTAAACGTCTCCAGTGGCAACGCTTCCACCTGGAGGCTTGTCTTCAGCAGAACCTTGTTCCTAGAGGGTTGCATGTGCTAACTATGCCCACTTATGGGCAAACCTATATTGAACTTCTTAGGCATTGGCAAGTCATTAATTTGGAATGTAGCTCTAAGTATTTATACTTATTAATTGAGTTTTTTCGTCCAGAAGAAGAATTGTCCAAGGACATCAATACAATCTACGGCAACATCGTAGATAACTATCCAACACAACTGGTTGGTACTAAACTTGAGACTTTGCATGAAAATATAGTAAATTATGAGAAAAGGCTCTCAATCGTAAAAACACGTAAGCTTAATAGAGATTTTAATGATTTTCAGCATGGGAACGTATTTTCTTGGGTGAGGGAACATCCCCCCACGAGTCAGATGAGACAGACAACTCGAATGGTTCAATCGGAACCTACACATGCTAAACATCATGACGATGTCATTTTGAATGAAGGCTTCGGCGACACACCTACTTTGGCTAATCCTATGCATACAAAAGCAGCGATGCATCTAACAGCTATGCTGGTGCCATAAAAAGTTCTGTAAGGCAAGTAACTGGCTCTATAGTAAGTAAAATGCAACCAGATGTTAGTAGTACTGCAGCAGTGAAACCGAAGGACACGAGGAATTCGCAGACAGCCCTTAATAGTTTGCTGAGTGGCCTTGGTCTAGTGGATAATGTGAATCATTTTTTATTGCAGGAACCTCTGCCCATCAGAGGATGTTCCGTGAACCACAGTCAGCAGAGACCGCTGAGTGCAGAGGGCCAGGACAGGAAAAGATTCAGGAAGGTCTAATTTTCAACATTTCATCTCACTCATTGACAGAAAACCAGGTGAGACTTTTGAATAAAGGGCTAAGCTTTGTTCCAGCAAGGAAGGCTGATTTAACTGAAGTTATTAAAGACCTTAAACTTTTTGGTCGGACTTTGACACTAAAAACTATTTTTGGCAGTAGCTCCCAAAAGACTATGAATGTTTTTAAAAAACCTAGCATATTTGTTCCACCAAGCAATGCGGTTATTGACACTTTTATTGATGTGTGTGTGATAGAGAACTGAGGGAAATGCTAGATACTAGAAATGACTTCCCTAATACTTTTCACAATTTAATCAGAGAGGAATATTATGCTTTGTCAGAATTAAAGCAAATGCATTCAATTGAGATAAGACCTGCTGACAAGGTAGGGGGCATTGTCGTGATAGATAAGCAAGTGTATGCAGATCAGATGCTACGACTATTGAACAATGATTTTACCTATCAGACTATTTCCAACAATGTTGTAAAAAGTGTGATTGACAAGGTTTCCTTTCTTATTTTTGATTTGTTAATCACAGATATAATCAATGAAGAGTTATTTAAGTACTTTTCGGTCAGTAATCCTACCATTCCTGAGATTTATGGTCTCCCTAAAATACATAAGAATATTTTAGTGCCACCCATGCACCCCATAGTCTCAGGAAAGGGATGGGTTACTGAACCATTATCCATCTATATTGAAAAGAGCCTGCACCCACTTTTAATTAATTGTGAGAGTGTGTTAAGGGACTCTAAAGTTTTCTTGGAAAGCCTTATGTTGAAACGGACAGAGACTAATACAAACCGCTGTAGTTGTCTAGTAATGATGGACATAGAATCATTGTTTACTGTAATCCCCAATGAATGGGGGATTGAGAGCACAAGGGAACTACTACATAATGTTGATTTTAACAAGAACAAAAGTGATCTTATTTGTAGCCTGCTAGACATAGTGCTGAATAACAATGTTTTTCTGTTTCAACAACAGAAGTACTTACAGAGGGTTGGCGTGGCTATGGGCACGGCCTGTGCCAATAGCTATGCCAACCTTTCTTTGGTCCAATGGGAACGTACTTATGTATTAACTAATAGTATGTATGGTAGATATATTGACTGGTACGTCAGATTTGTGGATGATGTTTTTTTGTTGTGGAATGGTCCAGAGGCAGAGCTGAATGCATTTTTTACCTACCTCAATAACACCACTGGATTTCTTAGATTTCCTTTTAAGTACTCTAGTACTGAAATTGACTTCTTGGATGTCAAAGTGAGGAGAGATGACCTGAACTTGTCTATTTAGGAAGCAGGTCAGGAAGAATACATTCCTACACAATACTAGTATGCATCCTAACCACACAAAGGTAAATATTATTAAAGGCCAAGTATATAGGATCATGCGACTGTCAGATGTATTTTGTACACTTTTTTCATAGATATATATATATATATATAGTTAGAAACACTTTATAACCTCGAATTACTGAAATGTCGAATTTCAGTATCTCGAGACTATAAAGCCGAATGTTAAAAATAGTGAAAGGTCATAATCGCAAACTCGAATATATGTCAAATTCTCGGTTATGACCTTACGCTGCGTAATGTCCGGGATTGTGTCTTGATGGTGCGCGGTGCCATGTGTGGATGTAGGTGTTATGTCAGGTAAGTGTTTTCTAAGGGTTTTGAGTGGGAGTTAGAGTGTATGTGAGTGTGCTGATGTGTTTGATGTGTGTGTGAGGGGTTGGAGAATGTGTGAGTTGGCTTTGTTTTGTGTTTTGTGATCTCGGAGTTAGTATATATAAGTAGGGGGTGCAGGGGCTTGCCCCCTGCTTATGTATGTATGAGTTGTGTATGTGTGTAGTTTTGTTGGTTTATGTTGTGATGTGGGTGTTGTGTTGGATGTGTGCTACAGTGTGTGCGGTGTTTTCGGTGTTGTGAATTTCACGTTTTTGTGTCGGTGTTTTGTGGATTCGGTTTTATAGTCTCGAGATACTGAAATTCGATATTTCAGTATTTCGAGGTTATAAAGTGAATCCATATATATATATATATATATATATATATATATATATATATATATATTTTTTTTTTTTTTATATGTTTTTGTATGTATTTTTTCTATGCATGTTTTAACAGTATCATTAGCTTGGACAAGGAATGTGTGATGTAAGATATTCTTATTGCATTATTTAGCTTTATATTTTTATTCTGCATTGGCTACTGTGTTTCTTTTCAATTTACAGTGATTAGGGTAATTGCTTGTATCATCATGTGACTGACTCACATATTTAAGGGAGTGTGGAATTTCAACAGTTGTCTGATGAAGGGATAGATCCCTGAAAGCGCTAACCTGTGTACTGTTTGTACTGTTTAACTTAAACAAATCTCCTAGCTGTGGTACTGTTGGTGCGTCTTTACGTTTGTAGCATATGATAATGGTAGGTTCATAGGTTCATAGGTTGGTACTAGGCTATTGGCCCTAGGGCATATACAAGCCTAGCCATAACAACTCCCTGGATATTTCTTCCCACAATATTTACTTCCCTGGACCCCTGTCTAGCAGTGCGACTGATGAGATCCCCGGGATGAATTTCCTAGCTCCCATCCAATCGTCAAGGTTCCTTTTGAAGAGGGCCAAGGAGGCGCCCTACTTGACATATATGGGCAGTCTATTCCAGAGTATGTGGAGTCTCTGGGTCAGGAATCTATCCCTCCAGCTATGCCAGAACATGCAAGAGGGATAGCTTCCTGTCCCAGAGACTTCCCATACTCTGGAATAAACTACCTATCTATATCAAACAAAGCTCCTCATTAGCACTTTTCAAGAAAAATCTTGATGACTGGATGGGAAATAGGAAATTCACCCCAGGGATCACCTCTGTGGCTCTGCTTGACAGTGGCACAGGAAAATAATTTTCTTGGGTGGAAAAAGCCAGGGTACCTTTTTGGCTGGGCTTGTATAGGCCCCAGGGCCGATAACCTAGTACCTACCTATGAACCTATGAACCTATGTTTTGATCATTGTGATAACAATGTTTAGATCCCTGGAGTGTGTGGCTCTGAGGGATTTCTTTAAGTGGAGCATGTTCAACAGCTCAGGGTTTGACATGGCCTTGTATGTTAAGCAGAGATTGCCTCTGAGTAGACGATATGCCACAGAGTATAGCTGAAATTCTTTTAGATGGTCAGCATAGGGTATCTGCTTTAGGCTTGTGATTCTTTTAGTGAGGTACTTCTGTGGCCTTTACAGCTGTTGCTGATGTCTTGTGAGGTACATACCAAATGGGGCATTGCACTCTATAATGGGTCTAATGAGGAATGAGTACAGTGGGACAATGACCTCCTTTTTTCAGGATGAAAAGCCCTTAGTGATGAGGTGCGCCACATAGAAGGATTTCCTAACTGTTGTGGCGATTTGGTTATCGAAGGTGAGGCCACTGTCCACCTGTGTCCCTAAGTCTCTCATCACACTTTCAGTGTTTAGTGTACTGCCACCTATGTGGTAATTCATGGGTATATGTTTTTTCCCAAAGGGGATAACTATACATTTCTTGGCATTAAGCTTCAGCCCATGGCTCTGGCACCAAGCATCTGTTTCTGTTAAGGCCCTTTTGTAGAATATCCACATCATTTGGGGATTCAATAATGGCTCCCAGTTTGCAGTCATCAGCGAACTTTGTTAGCCAGAGTCCCTTAGTGTTGGCCTGTACTTCAGAGAAGTAGATGCCAAACAAGAGCGGTCCCAGGACTGAACCCTGAGGTACTTCACTTGTCACTTGTCACTTGTCTGGAGCTGGATTTGGAGTTAGCTACTTTTACAGTCTGGGTTCTGTCAGTAAGCCAGTTGGCAACCCATTGAGTGATGTAGGGATTTATCCCCAGCTTAGTAAGTTTATCTATGATTCCAGAGCGGGGTATGGTGTCAAATGCCTTGGCAAGGTCCAGATAGGCTGCGTGGACTGCCTTACCCTCGTCCACAGCTCTGGAGACTGATTCAAAGATGTCAATCAGGTTCAGGAGACAAGATTGGCCCTTCACGAACCCAATCTGGGTGGGGTCCAGTGTTTGAAGTTTGCCAATGTCTTTGTTTATAAGTTCCATGATAATGCGTTCCATGCCCTTGCAGATCAGGCTTGTCTGACTGATGGGACAGTAGATCCCAGGATCCAAGGTGGATCCCCCCTTGTGGGGTGGGATAACTATATCTGTGTGCCACTCAATGGGCATGAAGCCTGAGGTGAGGCTATGATTAAACATGACACTTAGGTGAGGTGGCAGTTCATTTTGTAGTTTATGTAGTACACAGCCCAGGATGTCATCTGGTCCCATGGATGCTGTATTCTTAGCTTTGGATAGTGTGGTTTCTATCTGTGTGGCCATGATTACTGGAATTTGGCAATCTTTTGGTACTGAGATGGGCCCTTTAGGGAGTGAGAAGCGGGTGAAATTGGCACTAAATCGATCTGCCAGGATATTGGCAATATCCTTGGGATCAGTATATTTAATGCCATTCTGTTGTAGCTCAGAGCAGATCTGAGCATTGCCATTTAGATTCTTGACATAATTATAGAATGCCTTGTGGTTGTCTTTGGAATCATTGGCAGTTTTATTTTTGTAACTAGCTTTGGAGGATTTTTATGAGGGATCTCAGCTTCTTACTGAGGCTGGTAAGGAAGTTTTTTGAATCCTTAGATTTTCCTCTTTTCTGCAACAGTTTCTTCCTTCTGTTGCATAGTTTGTTTATGGCAGGGGACCACCAGACTGGCTTCCTTTTTTTGAAGGAGAGCGTCTTGGTTCTATATGGGATGGCACAATTCACGCATGAGTGGATGTACTCGTACAGTGCCTTAGTGTAGGATTTAGCAGTCAAACTTTCAGCTCCCATCTGCATGGATGTCATGAAGTTTGTCACTACTTTCTTGAGTAGCATGAAGTTGGCTTTGGAGAAGTTTTTTACAGAGGTTTCCTTACTGGGGAGTGGGGGGGATGTGGATGTCAAGGGTGATTAGCTTATGGTCAGACCTGACCAATGAGGGAGTAACCGCTGGTGTGGAGCATCTATCTCCCATGTTGGTAATGATCAGGTCTACAATATTGGTGCCCCTGGTGGGACAATGGATTAGTTGAAACAGGGCGTTGCATTTATGAATTCCAAGAACCGTTGGGAAAAGGTGTTGGTACCCAAGTAGCTTTCCCAGTTAATGGTAGGGTAGTTGAAATCACCCAGTATTAGTGTGTTTGATTGTATCTTAATATTTTCCAGTATGTTTAGAAAGGTGTAGTGAGAATCTTGGGGTATGGTGGGGAATCTGTAGCAAGCTACAATTTGGATTGCCATCTTACCTAGTGTTAGTTGCACCTGGAGAATTTCAGATGCATTGTTTTGGGCAACTAGCCTGGAGGTGTGAATATCCTTGATGAATATGGACACTCCTCCACCTTTACTGTTTTGGTCTTGGTTTGGTGGCCAAAAAGTGTGGTAAGAGTTGTAGCCTGGTATTGCAGGGGTACTCTCTGGAGCCTTGAACCAGGTCTCAGTTACTGCACATATATTGAGAGAGTGCATTTTGAGGTTTAGACTTCTAGCACTGAGTAGCATTACCTTCAGATTTTGCATGCTTGTATCTGTTATGGTTGTGGTTTTGTCCTTTGAACCTTGCCTAAAAATGTACTATAGGGGTGGGTAAAGCTTTAGCCAGTAACCTGAATCCCAGGGGTGACAGGTGCAGACCATCTCTGTCAAAGCATCATGGTTTGTCAGTCATGTCGTCCCAGGCAGACAAATACTGGATCCCCTTTGAATGACATCAGAAGCTTAGCCAATTGTTGAAGTCAATCATTTTGTCCTTATGCTGTGGTATCATTCTGGGCAAAGGCAGGATGCTACTCAGGGATAAGGATTTTATGTGCTGCTAGATGTAGACAAAAATATTAATTTCTGGCCTTTTTTGTAGTTTTATGGTTTGCATAATATAGCTATCAGGTGAAATTGTCCAGTCTGTGCTATGACTAGTATGCAGCATTGCTCATTTTGTATTCAGTGTCACACTGAATCTACTTCCCTAACTAAAACCCCTTCCCTTTACCCACGTCCACACAGTCTTACACATATTCTCACACTCTCATGTCTTCATCATTAATATGAAAAACAAATGGTGACTTGGGTTGTGCTGTTGTATTGCCATAAGTCTGTACATCATGTCAAGGCACACCTTCCCAAACAGACCTATTATTTCTAGCAATTTTTACTTATCTACACGGACTACCTACATTTGTTGGATACTTTATTGAGACACATCTACATTAATATTAATGTAATATATGTATTGTATTTGCATTTATTTATTTCATTTTGGGTAGAAGGACTGTCTACCAAGCCAGGTTGAAACACTCCACAATAACAGCATGAAGGTTTGTAAGAAATGAAAATATACACAACACTGTATGGCTCCACTCCTTCTGCTCAATTTATGGTGATTAAATTCAGGGTGCCGGGGGCTTGTACACATGCACTAAAGGTCATTAGACAAAAGGAGATGGAGTTATACTTAAATCCAATCATTGGAAAGTTTGCAATTTGTCATCTGAGTACAAGTGATGAAAAGGCAATTAAATTTGACTATGACCATAATGCTAGGATGAGGTGGTAAAAAGATTGTTTAAGGTTACATAACATGTCAAGTGCAAATCCATCTATTCGTATATCTTAGTTTTAGTGATGCTATATATAGTCCATTCTGTGACACTTCTAAATTTAATTGGAAGAAAGTCATCTAAGCTTTGCACGTGATGAATGTAGAGACCTTTTCCAGATTTGCTGCCGAACTGTGTTATGTTTACTCAAGAAACAACATTTAATCTAAGCTGCCAACAGGATTTAAATCAATTTAGGACTTTAGAAAATGCAGCTGACTATATCAGTAAAGCATTTTGTAGGTAAAATTAAAGTGCTTTATAAACATCCTGTTCTATTTAATGCACGTAATACAATTATAGACTCTGTCAGAATCATTACTAATGACTCTGTCTCCAGCGTTGAACGCAACAGATATTTTCTGTATGGATCAGGGTTTCAGAAAGATTTAGTTATAGAGGATACCAATTATGGTATTCATTTTTTGAATGATGTTAGCTACACAAATGTCACATTTTAAAGGAATGTTGCCAGTATATGAAGATGTTTTCTACTCTGGTTACTTTATAAAGTTATAACACTAAAGGAAAAAATACTGAAGTTTGAGTTACTAGCCTGGAACTATTTAGGGAGGAATAGCATGGCTTAAGATTAAATACTAAGCTAGATATCTTTACTCCAGACACTTTATTCCTCTTTACTGCTGTCAGTTGTTATTATTTGCACCTGTCTTCTAGACAGGATTCCAACACAAATGAAATAATTTGAGGATGGTCACAGTTCAGAATGAGACAGACATTCCTAACTCCCTCCATACAGACTGAGTCTGTACACCAGAAACAGTTCCAAAATCCAACACCTTAAATCCAACACTTTCATTTATGATTTTCAAAGTAGCATACATATGCTATAGTGTGATATACTCCATTTATATATGCTTCTTCACCCAGTAATATCTATTTCTGACATCAGAGAACTTGACTATACTATAAAGCATCCTTGCTTTTTTCTATAACAGAATATAAGATGGCAGCCATGTCTTATCCTTTATTTTTTAATTTGACCCTTTCCACTCTGAGGAGGGTTACATAGTCATCTGCTTTTCTCAGACCTCCATCTGACCAACCTTGAATATGCACATTCTAAAGTACAGCTGTGTAAAGAACTGTGCCAGAAATGAGCTTCAGACAAGAGATACATAACTCTGTCTGTATACACATAAAAAAGATCAAGTGAAAACTCATACTTGGAAAGTCCAGAACTATGTATGTTTTGCCCTTTCAAACCACTTCATTCTTCAGCTGTGCCACTCATCTTGGTGTCACACATGATTAGCAAGGAACACGCACTAACATCACCAAAAATGACATTTCAGAAGGTGTCATGCAGGATATTTCCCTGGGAAACAAATCACTGATCTGTGTGTTTGACATTTTGGATTTTCGGGTATTGTGGGTCAATAACATAGTGTTTGCAATTTAGTGAGTTCACTAACATAATATAGACCTGAATAAATAGTCGTTACTACACAGTGACATTTTTGTAAAACAGGTTTGTGCTTTCCTTTTCAGTTTCCACAGTTAGTCACCACACACAGGTATGTATTCACAGTACAGATACTGAAAGGGACTATAAGGAAACTGCTATACAGTATACAATTCGCTGTACAGAGCCATTTAACACTGTCAGGTGTGCACTATAAAATCACTTCATGTTCTGGTAACATGTTGCCCAGATGTGAAGTACTGGTGGTGGTGTGGGGACGTCAAAGTACTTACAAGTGGACAATATCTTCCAAATGCCACTTGCACATATTCCATGAATGGGAATAAAAAAGGACTCTATTATCTTTACAACAAATGTCTCCTGAACAATCTTTAATCTTGTCTTAAAGGACTTTGAACTACATAGAGCACTTCTTAGAAATTGAAAAAAATATAGCACCACAAACTCTACAATGATGGGCAGTTTAGACTTCAGTAAAACAAAATATATATCTCTCTGTATACCCTCCCTCTCTCTCTCTTTCTCTCTCTCTCTCTCTCTTTCTTCTACTTCTCTGTCTCTCACTTTTATAATGGTGCGTGGATAGTTCATAATCGTATTTGCATGGAAACTACAGCACCAGATCTTACTAAAATCAAGTGTTTTTGAATTCCAGACCTAACATGTGCTGCCCTACCTTAACCAGAATTGGAGAACTCTGTATTCAGTGGAGGAAAATGCAAGCAAGCATGGTAAAGGTAATAATAACAATAAAGTATTGAATTCTTTTAACTCTGCTTGTCATTTTGTTGGTACTGTTGTAACTTTCACACCACAGCCAACACAACCTAAAATACCATGCTGCACAGTATAACTCAAGCTTAAGTGGCTATGTTTACTAAATACACCTATCCTGTACAACACAAGGTATGCAAAACACACAAATGAAGCAACAATTTATATTATTTAAAAGAAATACTAGTTGTATATTAAATACCAAAAATAATTGACAAAATAAAATTTTGCATGTTACAATTTTTGAATTACTGCCATACTAAAATTACATGTATTCCTGACAAGTAATATAACATAAAACCTAACCATAGAGTAGCAAATAAATATGTATAAAGCTAAGATATTAGTGACACATTCACTATGTAAAAAATAATACGTATCAATAACGTCCTGCTTTGTTTTTCAATGCAGCCCCTGCAAGGGAGAAGGGAGGCTTTCATTTATTGAAGGTACAGCTGTTTGTGGCTCAGCGGCTTGTACCTGAACACTCATCTGTGTGTTCATGCATGAAAAGCTCGAGTACACAGACTCTGTAAATTTACTTTCTCCAAGTCTGTGTAACCTCAGAGACAGGATATATATAGTGCTTCCACTATGGGTTTTCAAAGATCAAATTCTCAGCAAACTGCAATCCTTGAAAAAAATCACTGAACTTAAACATACCAACTCCATGGTCATACCAATTCAAACAGGGGAAAAACACTCCCAAAAAGATGGCATGACTGCTGGCAAACACTTACAAACCACACCAGCAATGATTTCTTACTGAGATGTTTTCAGTCTCAGGCAATTGATGCTTAAGAAATCAAACTTCATGCATCAGTAGGGTAACCATTTATAGTCTAAGGGAATGGGAGGTACAGCCCCCATATCGGGGATGTGGGGGCAAGTCTTGCTACCTTAGAAAAAACACCTTTTTAAGTGCTATCAATTGCAAGTATTCCTTAATTCACTTGATCGGTAGCAAGTAAGATGTACTAGGTTGGTTTGTGTTCCAGCTAATAAAAGCAAATGTGGGGGAGACAGCCAATGAAAAGTAATCAGTACAGTCTGCAAGCAAGCAGGTGATTTGATAATCATATCTTTAATGGTGCTTTGTAGTGTGATTCATTTAAGATAAAATGTTACAATTTTACCTCTGAAGCAGGGACATAATTCAGCTCATTATTAATTCCTGATGGCCAGGCCCTTCATGCCGATACATGTTCCGCAGTCCACAAAGTTTGTTTCTTCACCAACCACAGGCATTCTGCATGCTCCCAGGTCATGATCCCAGACCCAGGCCATCCAGAATGTCATTTCAAAAAATATATTCATGTCATCTTTTTAACAATGAAAATGTACTTACATGTGCAATTCAGTCACACAATAAACTGGCAAATTAAACATCACTAAAGAGATTAAGAATGACAGGTGTATCATCTTCTCAATTTTTACTCAATTTTACAGAAAGTGCTTTCAACCTTCATCAGATTATGCATCTTCATTCAATGGTGTCTTCCCCAAACTCATCTCATCCAGCACTGATAGTACTAACATGTACTGTAAATAACAAAGACGTACTGACAAACTTCAATCTGTAAAGGAACCACAGATTTGATAACCAAACTAGCGTATTCATCCCATAATTTTTTCCATTTGACATCCCTGTCTGGTGCACACTGAGCACAAATTACTTAACGTTCTTACAATCAGATGAAAACAGAACTATAATAATAAAACTGTTATTACTTATGTTAGTTCCCTGACATCATTACTACTTCCTGTACCCACTCATTCTTTTAAGTTCATTAACACATCAGAATTCAGAAACTAAAATATTTTAATAAATGGGTGCTTCTGTTTTCCTTATTCCTTACAGTAATACCCTTTTACCCTTATAATCCTTAATGATCAAGCCTATTGATCTAACCACATTCTTGCTCCAAGCAACTTCATGAAAGTCAGACAGAAGCAAAAACAACTACATATAGTTTACTTATTACTTCAATATGATTTCTGTAAGCAAATCAGTCCAAACAATGTATACATAACACTGTGTCTAACAGAGTTCCATCCTGCCAATGATCACTCTATGCAGACTCCAATTACTGAGCATACAGAAACAAATTAATATATGCATGCTAGCGTGTGTGTGTGTGTGTGTGTGTGTGTGTGTGTGTGTGTGTGTGTGTGTGTGTGTGTGTGTGTGTGTGTGTGTGTGTATGTGTTGCCCTGCCAAAATCTCTTTAGAACACCTGTTAACAAAAACATAACAAACATACAATCATCAATTTCCTATCAGCAGATCAAGTGAGTACTCAACAGATTCTTTCTCATTACTCTGGGTTTTCACAATAAATACCTTTCACCTTATGCTGAAAACTGATTGCACAGTCATTTATTTTCAGTTTTCATTGTTACCTAGCTAAGCTTTTTTTGTCCCTGAGCTCTACAACATAAATGTTTGTATCTTGCACTTTTGCAGTTTCAGCGAATTTGATTAGGTTTGAGAGAATCCAGAACTACTCCAGAATTACCATCCCTACCCATGTTCACCTTTGAGAATTGGGTAGAAAACTTCACAGTGCACTTTCATCTATGGCTGCCAGACTTGTTTTGTCACAACTTCGTACTTGTTGCATGGGATTTAATCCCAACCATTCAAACATTTCAGATAGGAAGCTACCTTTTCTGTAGTTATATTTAAAATGCATACAAGGCCTATCCTCATTGCTGTTTCACAGCAACAAGGCTTTACCCAGGTCCGTCTCTATTCCCATTTGACAAGCAGTCCACTTATATGGAAAACCCAGTGGGTTCTCCATACAGGTGCAGTTGCACTATTCAGTGGAGTTAGGCACCTTTCCTCATTACTTTGGGTCTGGGAGGCATCCCATGCACACCTAAATTAATTAACCATACCACCAAAACATCCACATGTACTTCACAGTTTGTACCTACAGACACCATGTCTCCTATAGCACAATGGGAATTCATGTTTCAGATAGCCTGCCAAAGTAACCAGAACATTTCATGACAAACTTAACTTGCGCTTCTCCTCTGGTCTTTGGTTTCTCAACCTAATTTAAACAAACCATCTTCCAGGTCTCTAAGCTGCTTGACTGTATGTTTCAGATATTCCCTCATTCCCCATTACACTTCAACACTCAGGTACTGATTTCCTTACTCAGACAAATGTAGAGCAAGTTAAAACAACTTATGTGCTGTCCTTATTACCTGATAATCATTTTGTAAATGCAGTACTGTCACTGTACCACAGTAACTGTTAGAAAAACTTAGTTAACTTTATAGCCATGAAGTGAAGGCACAAATAGGGAGTGCAGTACATAGGAAAGAGAATAATTCGTTATTCCATTTCATATTACTTACATATCATTCAGCCCATGGTATGAAATGTAACCTTTGGGATACAAAAATATGACACTTAAACTTCTCATGTAATAAATATAATGTTTTTGAGGTAATACTGCTATAATTTGTGATTGCGTCCTGTGTATTTTTCTGTAATACAATCACCAAGAATGATGCCACAATATAAGCAAAAAGTGTTTAGCAGGTGGCATGTGTGTTTGGGAGTTGGTGTAATGGTTAAAATATTTGCCTCCCAGGCACAAGGTATTGGGTTTGATTGCCTTCTTTTATCACTGTCTCGTTATTAGCTAGGTGTTTTATGTTGGAGCTAAAGATATGTTTCTGAGAGAATTCCCATTCTCTGGAACAGACTCCCAATCCATGTGAAGCAGAGTTTCTCCCTATCCCTGTTTAAGCACAACTTGGACCAATGGATGGGTAATCGGAAATTCACCCCTATATCTCTGATAGATAGAGGCAGTAAGTAAATCGCCGGCTATAAGTCAAATATAAATCAAATTTGTTCATCACATTTCTGTTGCACGGCTGAGCTTTTAAGGGCCTAGTGGGTATTAACTAAGTATACACCTATAAACTTATGAACCTATGAACACATTTGTCATCAAAATAGTTAAGAATAAACTGATAAAATAAATCCAATGTAACAATGGCAGGAAGATAATGCCCCCAGTGCTGAAAATTAGTTCATGGGTGACATATCAATAGTCGTTTATTGACTCTAAGGGGAATTCCCCAGGGCTGCAGCTACCTTCCAACAATACTAAAATCTAATCTTGTGTTGTCAACCTCCACTGATATTTTTCTCTCCATTAAATACCATCACCAAAATTTCCATTGTCCTCCAACATAGGATAACCAGTCACTTCCTGAGGCTCCCAAATAAAATTCCTTTCATCTTATTTGATCCAAACTCATGGGAAGAAAATTTTGAAAAATATAACATCCTGTGCATCAACATCTTTACTCAACACTCATGCATGACTGCCCAGAATTTAGTATGTTTTCTATACATCTAAATTGAAAAGCCACTGTCAAAAAAGATTTGTCTCCAATTTCATAAATTCTACCCTACTTCCAGAGACAAAATATCATTCTAATGCCAATGTGAAAAACTGAAAGGCTGCCAGCCTAGCTATACAGAATTTTGTAGATAATTATATGTCACTGTAAATATTAATATAATCCACAGGCTGTTTTACAAATGTAAGAAAACTAAATGTAAGGAAAACTGTGATAACTGTTCTGAACTTCAAAAATGTAACCACAATGCACCCTTTTGGAAGAAAGCTGATAAAGTAAAGCATTTTATGACTGTTTGATCTCAAAGCTTGGAGACAGGATGTCTGGATGAAGGAATTTCTTCTATTGTTGTGAGACAAGAATTAATTGCAAGGTTTTACATGCATAATGTATTTTATTGCTGTGGCTTCCTGGCCAGGTGCAAGCTTACTAAGAAAACTAAGAAATGTAAATTTTGAGTTTCTGGTAGCCTTGGCACCAGAGAACTGTCAAGAATGATGTAATCTAAAATGACTCAGCAGTGATGTATTATCAATTTAAGAGATCTCGGAGAGAAAGAGATAGCATTTTGCATTGGTCTTCAGAACTGACAATATCACCAGCACTTGCTTGCTCTGTATGCAAGTAGGATCTTAGACTTTAGTATTTCGCTTAGAAATAGATATAAAATAGTAAGATTAGACTAGCTGTTTTCTATATGTATGTCAGACTATCCTACAGTATTGTTTTAAAGTTCCTGTGTCTGAACTCTTGACTAGCACTGTGTTGAATTGAGGACATTTGTCTTGTGTTTTTATTATTTATTATTAAATATTTTTAAACCTTTCAACTGTGGCTGTTTTGTGTAGAGATAATTTAAGCTCTAGAGTACTTGCATGTATTTAGTGATACTGTACTAAGCCACTCCAATAGCCTTAAAAGTTCTGGTCACACTTACTAATTGGATAACAGTATTATCACACAGCGAAATTGGTCACCCTTTAGGAAGAGCCCTTATAGTAGCTGATAAGTAGAGGCTCTGGTGGCAGTGGATTACTACCTTATAGCCTGGGCAGAAGGGGCATACTTAGTGAACATATGCCACCCTTCCCCAGGAGTGTCTGTGTGTTTGTATATAAATCACATCTCAAAGTGTGTGCATGTGTCAGCTACTTGGGCAGGGACACGAAGCACTGGTTGGACAGAGGGAGTGCTGAGAGGACTTGGCTTGGAACCCTGGCTAAGGACTCCACTCTATAGCTGTGCCAGTGGGGAGTCTTATTGGAGATCTGGAGAGAAAGGGAGAAGCCAGCCCCAGACTGACTGTGATCTCTGTGTGCTCTTAAGGGAAATTGTACTTTACTGTGTGTGCACTTGTTATGCTTCCCAATGTGCATGCCTCTCACTGGTGCTAGTGGTGAGGATTGAGGCTCCTTGATTACTGGGCCAGTGCATGGGCATCAGATATTAATTGTTTGGCAGTGGTAGGATATCCACATCAGGTATTAATTGTTTGATATTGGGAGTTAGCCACATCACATACTAACTGGCTTGTAGTGGTGTGGATAGTGAATTCCAGTAGCTTGTGTAGAGTGATCACTGAAGGTGTTTTTGCACTCTAAATCTACCATGCAGTGAATATTCAGAGTTCAGATCACAACTGTTTTATTTCTTTTGTTAGCTTATTTAGTCAGGGAGAGCAGGCAAGCAAGTCATCAGAGGAGTATGGCAAGCTAACATGGAGCCAGTTGGCTGAGATGTGCCAGGCTAAGGGACTGGTGCATGGAAACCTGACTAAGGCAGACATGATTGCAGCTTTGATCACAACTACATCAGAAAACAGCAATCAGAAGGATGATCAGGCTGGCCGTGGAGATGTGCAACACTCAGAGAATGGACAGCTCAACCTTTCTGCATAGGACTTAAAAATCCATCTGGAGCTAAAGAGACTTGAGTTGGAGGCCAGGCATTTGGAAATGGAAGCTGTGGAGAAAGAGAGGCAGAGGCAGCATGAAAAGGAGATGCTGACTTTTCTTCACAGTCATGTAGGTGATGGGGAAGGGAGTAACTGGACCCCAGAACCACAAAAGGTCAGTAAATTTTTTCCGCATTTTACAGAGGGTGATAATTTTGATAGTTTCATTCATATGTTTGAGAGGGTATGTAAACAGTATGATGTTGACTAAAGGCTCTGGGTATTGTTCCTGACCCCCTTACTCCATGGTAGAGCTGTAAATATACTTTTCAAATTATCTGATCACAAATGTTTTGATTATACTACTGAAAGAATTGTTTGCTAGAATTTTTTAAGCTAACACCTCAAGCTTATAGTAAAAACTTTTGTGAGCATAGACGCAGGGCAGATGAAAGTGTCTGTGAATATGTTGCTGAATTGAGCACTTATTTTCATAGGTGGGTGAGTGGATGTCACATCACCACTTCTGAAGGGCTGGCAGACCTTTTGGTGAGGGAACAAGCCCTTAACACTTTGCCTGAGTACATGAGGATCTGGTTAGCTGATAGACAATGTGCTACTTCAGATGAGTTGGGGAAGAAGGGAGACTTATACCTAGCAAGCAGGGCATCACTGCACAGGAAAAGGACACCCAGTGCTGCTCATGGGTCTAAAAGAATCCATGGTGGCAGCCCAGACTGCCCCAACAGAATCTGCCAGTAACAGGGGAAGCCACTAGTCCAGGTACATGTCCAGGACCTAGGGTTAAATGTTTTGAATGCAACCAGTGGGGCCATGTGGCATACAGATGTCCATGGAGGCAAGGTGGGGAACAAATGGTGAGGGAGCCAATAAGTGGCGAGGACAAAATGCCAACAATAGGTTGTCTTGAGACAACAAGGGTACCAAACTACCACCAGAGGTTGTATCCTATCATAGTGAATGGCAAAGAGGCCATTGCTATGAGAGACACAGCCTCTGAAATAACCATTGTGAAGCCTGCAATGGTTACAGAGGAGCACTACTTGCCTGGGCAGTCTACTCCAGTCAGAGCTTTAGGAGGGACCCCATTCCAAATACCTTTGGCTAGGGTTCACCTTGACTGGGAGGGTGGAAAAGGAAACCAGCAAGTAGGTATGTTTGAGAATATCCCTACAGATGTCCTGACAGGGAATAATTTTGATAATGCAGTACCATGTGCTCATGCAGTTACATGCAGTAAGGCTTGGCGACAAGCATATGGGTCTGGTAGCATGGGGGAGACCACATACTTGCAGCCAGGACTGGTGAGATGGTTACTTCAGGGAAGGAGCTACTCTGTAGCAGTGAAACTGAAGGTGAGCCACAGCTGCTTGTGTGTACTGATGGTCCCTTGGACAGTGTGACTGCAGCAAAGGTAGAGGTGAGTAGTAATACCCAGGCTGACAGTGAGGCACCGCTGTCAGAGGATGCCAGACTTACTGTGGAAGAGGAGCTGGGAAGGGTTACAAAGAGAGAGTTGAGACATGCTCAGCTCTCTGACCCTACATTGCAAGGCCTGAGGTAGGTAGCTAGTGAGTCACCTGATTCTCAAGGGAAGGGGAATCTGTATATTGGGACAAAGGGTTACTGTATAGAGAGTGGACCCCTGAGGGAGGGTTAGAAGGGGAGAGAATACAGCAGTTGGTAGTGCCTAGAGCCTACCATCTGGTGCTTCTAACCATAGCCCATGATATTCCCGTAGCAGGTCATATGGGCATAAAATGTACAAAATTATGTATCATGGAGAACTTTTATTGGCCTGGGACTTCCAGAGATGTAACAGGGTACTGCAGGACCTATGAGCAGTGCTAAAAGGGAGACAAGGCAGGAGACAAGGTGAAAGCTCCTTTGATGCCTTTGCCTATGATTGAAGAGCCATTTCAGAGGGTAGCTATGCTTAATGTGGGGCCTCTGAGTACCCCAAGCTCCACAGAGAAAATTATATCCTAGTGGTAGTAGATTATGCTACACGATACTCTGAGGCAGTGGCTTTGTCCTCCATTGAGGTGGAAAGAGTGGCAAATGCTTTGTTAGAGATTTTCAGCAGGTTAGGTTTCCCAAAGGAAATACTGACTGACAGAGGTGCCAATTTCATGTCAGACCTGCTGGCTTGTCTGTGGAAGTACTGTGGGGTGAAGCACCTGAAGACCACCCCCTACCATCCCCAGACTATGGTCTTGTTTAGAGGTTAATCTCTACACTCAAGACCATGCTACAGGCATTTGCAGACTAGTTTAAGAGGGAGTGGGACAAATATTTGCCCCATCTTTTGTTTGCTTACAGAGAGGTTCCTCAGGAATCCACAGAATTTTTACCCTTTGTGTTGCTGTATGGGCATAGGGTGAGAGGGCTCTAGACTTAATTTGTGATGAGTGGGAAGGTGAGTGTGAATCTCACAAGGAGTCTGTTGTGGCATATGTCCTAAACCTCAGGACAAGGCTCAAGGAACTCATGGGTTTGGCCCAGGAGAACCTGGTAGAAGCCCAACAACAGAAAAAGGTCTGTTATGACAGGAATGCTCGAGCTAGAGAGTATGCTGTAGGGCAGCAGGTAATGGTTCTCATTCCTAGACACAACAAGCTGCAAGCAGATTGATAGGGACCATACAAGGTGGTAAGAAAGATAAGTGATGTTAACTACATGGTAGCACTGCTATCCAGAAGGCAGGGGCACAAATTGTACCATGTTAACATGATGAAACCTTACCATTATAGGGATGCCCTTGTGCTGAGTATTTGTAGTGGATTGCAGGAGGAGTCTGAGGGAGATCTGATGACTTATCCCCTCCGTGAGACTCGGACTGACACCTCAGTGGAAGGGGTAGCAATGTCCCAGCAGCTATTTCCTACCAAGGTTCGCAAAATCTGAGTAGTGTTACAGGAGTTTGAGGACATGTTCACTGGGAAACCAGGGTGTACCCACCTGATTCAGCACTAGGTGGATACAGGACCCCAAAGGCCTATTAGGCAGGCCCCTTATAGGGTGCCTGAGACAGTCAAACAGACTCTGAGGGAGGAGATACAGGAAATGTTGGAACTAGGGGTAATTCAAGAGTCTAACAGTTCCTGGGCCTCCCCAGTGGTGCTGGTGCCAAAGAAGGATGGCAACACCAGGTTCTGTGTGGACTACAGGAAATTAGTTAGTCACACAGAGTCCGATGCTTAACCCATGCCTTGGACAGATGAAGTATTAGAGCAGCTGGGTGGGGCTAAGTATCTTACCACTATTGATCTTACCAAGGGTTACTGGCAGGTTCCCCTGACTCCCAGTGCTAGACAGAAGTCAGCCTTTGTGACTCCTTTTGGCTTGTATGAGTTCACAAAGATGCCCTTGGGGATGAAATATACCCCAGTGACTTTCCAGAGGCTGGTAGATCATATCCTAGCAGGAGCAGGAGGGTTTTCCCTTGCTTGCCTAGATAATATTGCCATCTACAGCCATTCCTGGCAAGAGGACCTTCAATATGTCAGGGAGGTGCTGGGCAGACTACAGAGGGCAGGGTTGATCATTAAGCCGAGCAAATGTCAGGTGGGTATTGCAGAGGTCTCCTACCTGGGGCATAGAGTGGGGAGTGGTAAGATCTGGCCAGAACCTGCCAAAGTGGAAGCCATTCAGGTATGGCCTGCACGTGTTATCAAAATGCACGTGAGGGCTTTCTTAGGGACAGCAGGGTATTACAGAAAGTTTGTCCCCAGTTATAGTACCATAGCTGCTCCCCTCACAGACCTGACAAGGAAAAACAGGCCAGATAAGGTAGTGTGGACCACAGCATGTGAGCAGGCATTCCAGAAGCTTAAAGAAGCTTTGGGAGGACCCCTTGTGTTAGCCAGCCCAGATTACAGCAAATAATTTGTTGTGCAGGTGGATGCTTCAAACCATGGGGTGGGGGCTGTACTTAGCCAGATTTCTTCACAGGGAGAAGAGCACCCAGTGGTTTATTTCAGTCATAGGCTCCAACTCAGGGAGGAATGCTATGCAGCTATACAAAAATAATGTCTAGCCACAGTGTGAGCAGTGTAAAAACTTCAGCCTTATCTGTATGGAAGGAAATTCAATGTAGTTACAGATCACAATCCCCTAACGGGGACACCGAGCCAGCCAGCAAAATGCCAAGTTCCTAAGATGGAGCCTAAGATTGCAAGCATATATGTTAGTGCAGCACCGCAGTGGAATTAGCAATGCCAATGCAGATGAGCTCTCAAGACAGGGAATGGGGTAAGGAATCCTCAAATAGCCCTAACCCTCTCAAGCAATGTTTCTCAAGGGTCACTTGAAAAACTAACATGAGTTCTTGGGGGGGTGCAAAAATGAAAGGCTGTCAGCCCAGCTAGATAGAATTTTGTAGAAAATTCTGTCATTGTAAATATTAATATAATCCACAGGCTGTTTTACAAATCTAAGAAAAACTGTGTTATATGTTCTAAATTACAAAAATTTAACCACAGTGCACCCTGCTGGAAGAAAGCTGATAAAGTAAAGCATTTTATGACTGTTTGATCTCAAAGCTCAGAGACAGGATGCCTGGATGAAGGAATTCCTTCTATTGTTTTGAGGCCAGAATTAATTGCAAAGTTTTACATATATAATGTCTTTTATTGCTGTGGCTTCTTCACAGGTGCAAGCTTACTAAGAAAATTAAGAAATGTAAATTTAGAGTTTCTGGTAGTCTGGGCACCAGAGAAATGTCAAGAATGATGTAATCTAAAATGACTCAGCAGTGATGTATTATCAATTTAAGAGATCTGAGAGAGAAAGAGATAGCATTTTACATTGGTCTTCAGAACTGACAACATCACCAGCACTTGCTTGCTCTGTATGTAAGTAGGATCTCAGACTTTAGTATTTCTTAGAAATAGATAGAAAATAGTAAGATTAGACTAGCTGTTTTCTATATTTATGTCAGACTATCCTACAGTATTGTTTTAAAGTTCCTGTGTCTGAACTCTTGACTAGCACTGTGTTGAATTGAGGACATTTGTCTTGTGTTTTTATTAATTATTATTACATATTTTAAACCTTTCAACTGTGGCTGTTTTGTGTAGAGATAATTTAAGCTCTAGAGTACTTCTGAATATTTAGTGATACTGTATTAAGCCACTCCAATAGCCTTAAAAGTTCTGGTCACACTTACTAATTGGATAACAGCATTATTACACAGCAACACTGGTCACCCTTTGGGAAGAGCCTTATAGTAGCTGATAAGTAGGAGATCTGGTGGCAGTGGATTACTACCTTATACCCTTTGCAGAAGGGGCATACCTAGTGAACCCATGCAAGCCTTTCCCAGGAGTGTCTGTGTGGTTGTATATAAATCATATCTCAAAGTGTGTGTGCATGTGTCAGCTACTTAGCTACTTGGGCAGGGACACAAAGCACTGGTTGGACAGAGGGAGTGCTGGGAGAATTTGGCTTGGAACCCTAACTAAGGACTCCACTCTACAGCTGTGCCAGTGGAGTGTCTTACTGGGGATCTGGAGAAAGAGGGAGAAACCAGCCCCAGACTAAATGTGATCTCTGTGTGCTCTTAAGGGAAATTGTACTTTACTGTGTGTGTACTTGTTATCCTTCCCAATGTGTATGCCCCTCACTGGTGTTAGTGGTGAGGATTGAGGCTCCTTGATTACTGGGCCAGTGCGTGGGCATCACAGCCATCTCAAAATTCAACAAAATATTCCACAGTCAACTAGCTGCCAGCACTGCACATGTCTGGTAATCCAATGAGCTCTTTATATTCTGATACAGCCTACTTGCAAGCTAGTCTAGGCCATTAACCTGGCCTTTATGAACAAGATACAGTCATTCCCTTTTTCTGCATCTAGAACTGCAATCAAATAAATATTATTTTTCCTGGTCCTATTCTCATGCTCAGTCAACCTATGAACCTATCCCACTACCTGAATGCTGTGGTACCAGTGTAGAGCGAAGAAGGAAGGAATCCTGGTCTCTGTGCTTCATGCCACTTTATTCCAGATTTAATTATAACTCATCATGATTGTGTCGACAAATAGGTTACCAGCATTGTTGCTAAGATGGTAAAGAAAGATTAGTATTGGCCCATCCTATATAGAGAGACCAAGGTAAATATTAAGAGTGCAATACCTTTGCAGGATGAGATGTAGAGACAAGAAAACTGCTCCCTTTACTGAATTACATTGTAAGAAATCACTTGATACAGTGGGCTACAGCTTTCTTTTTGATGTAGTGAAATTAAGATTGTTTTATTTAGTCTAAATAAAAGAATTTTATCCAGCTGCATGCTGCTGAAAAGATAAAGCACTGAGGCAGTCACCAGAGCTGTGGATGAGGGCAAGGCAGTTCATACAGCCTACATCGATCTGGCCAAGGCCTTTGATACCATTCCCCACTCAGGAATTATTTTATAAACTCACCAAACTAGGCATCAGCCCCTATATCACTAGGTGGGTTGCAAACTGGCTCACAGATAGAACCCACAGTGTAAAAGTAGCGGACTCCAAGTCAGATTGCTGACCAGTCACAAGTGGAGTCCCACAGGGATTGGTCCTGGGTCCTCTCCTGTTTGGCATCTACTTCTCGGAAGTCCAGGCCAACACAGAGAGACTCTAGCTGGCCAAATTCAGACAACTGCAAGCTGGAAGCCATTATTTAATTTTTTTATTTTTATTTTACATTTGTTAACCAGGAAAGTCTGATTGAACACATATCCATTTTCAGCGGAGGCCCGGGGAGAAAAGCTCCAATAGCATGTCATAAAGAAATTACACAAGAATATCATACAGAGATATAGGTTCCATAGAAACATAAGTTATGTATAGATTAACAATTCCTTTAGTAAAGTCAGCATACAACAGTCTAGTAGTAGAGTTTATATAGAATATAAAATATAAACACAAGAAAAAATTGTTTTTTTTGTCTGTCTAAATTATGAGTACTCTCAATATTTTGTTACAGAAATAACCAGTGATTATTAAGCTTTACAGTGAAAGGAATTAGGGGACGTTTAGTAGAATCCTTGAACATGGTATTGGTGCAAATTAACCTGGGGAGTAGCATGAACAAAGCCAACTGTTTGAGAAGTGGGTTCTCAGGAGTTTCTTAAATTGAATAGTGGAGGTAGTGAAGGTTATTTGGTTAGGTAGTGAGTTCCAGATTGTTGGAATAGTGCAAGCAAAGAGAGATTTGCCAGCATCATTTTTGTGTCTGATAATGCTTATTAGGTTCTGAGAACTAAATTGTAAGGCTCTGGTAGGGATGTGGGGGTTAATTATATTTTGAAGTGCAGGATTTTTTTCTGGAAGGTAGAAGAGATTATGCGCTATTGTGAGTTGATTAAACAGAAGTAGTTGAGGTAGCTTGAGCCAATTGAGTTGGTTAAAGGCAAGACAGTGGTGGGATTTGTATGAGGTTTCAGTAGCAAACTTGGCTATTTTGTTATAACAAGATTCCATTTTGTTCAGATCACTCTGATGGAGATTAGTAAGGATGGAAGAGGCATAGAGAAGGATGGATAGGAGATGAGTTCTTGCAATAGTAGCTTTGGTTTGTTTAGTTATAAAGTGTTTGTTCCTACAGAGAAGTCCTAGTTTTTTATTACCTTTCTTAATGGTTTGTGCTATATGAATGTCAAATTTGAGGTTATTGTCTATTTCTACACTTAAGAGTTTAGTGTGTGCAGTTGGAGTGATTTGGATGTTATCTTTGGAGTGAATGGTGAAAGTGTTGTTGAGGGGGGGAGCATGACCTGGGCCGAAAATAATTAATTTAGTTTTTTTGGGGGTTAAGAATAAGTTTGATGTTTGTGAACCATGTTTCAGCTAGAGTAAAAGTATTTTGGATGAGGATTTGCAGTTCCTTTAATGTGGGGGTGGCACTTATAAGGGTGGTGTCATCTGCATATTGTACTACTGATGCTGTGAGTGAGGAGGAACTGATTTGGTTGGTGAATCATGAAAACAATAGTGGGCCAGGGATGGATCCTTGAGGGACACCCATGGATACTGGTAGCAGAGGGGACAGCTGGTCTTGCCATAGGACTGCTTGCTGTCGACCAGATAAGTAGCTAGTAAACCATGATATAGAGGAGGGGTTGAGGCTTAGGGTAGATAAAGTTTGGAGAAGAATGATATGGTCTACCATGTCAAAGGCTTTAGATAAACCTAAGAAAATGGAAGATACAAATAGTCCCTTGTTTCTATTGTGGTTGACTGTATCTGTAAATGATAGTAATGCTGTGGTGGTGCTGTGGGATGGTCTAAAGCCATGCTGAGTTTTGGAGATTAAGTTGTTTTGGGAATGTACAACTCTCTCTAATATCTTGGCTAGAGGTGAGAGTATTGCAATTGGGCAGTAGTTGGTGAGTTCTAAGGAGTTGCCTCCTTTGTGCAGTGGAATAATGTGTGATATTTTCCACAGGGTGGGGACTTTGAATTCTGCAAGGGACCTGTTTATGAGGATGGACACGGGATAGGCTATGGCGTCTGCTGCTATCTGAAGGAATTCGGCTGGTAGGGTGTCAGCAGCTAGTGTGGTTGGTTTGAGTTTCTTAAGAAGCTTTGAAATAATTTTAGTGGGTACAGGGTGTAGGGAAAAGTTGGTGGTATTGTTTTGAGTAGTAGGGTGGGTTTTGCTAGCACCTGTTATAGGGCTGCTAGTGGTATTGAGGGCATTGGTAAGGGTTTGGATTGTTTCGGTAAAGAACTTGTTAAATTGTGTGGGAATGTTGTCATGGTTGTTTGGTAGTACTGGGGTTGGGGTGGTAGCTTTACCTGGGTGTATTATGCCATTTTTGTAGCCCAAAATTTCTTAGGGTTGTTGGCATATTTATCCTGCATGTTTTTGTAGTAGTTACTTTTGTCTCGTTTGATTTTTTTTTTGGCTTTGTTTCGAAGTTCTTCGTAGGTTTGCCTCAGATTACTGGTTTTGTTCTTTTGATATTGACTCCAGGACAGATCCCTCTCTTTCATTGTAGTCTTAGTATCTTTATTTAGCCATGGAGCATAGTTAGCTTTTCATAGGTTCATAGGTAGGTAACTAGGTTATTGGCCCTAGGGCCTATATAAGCCTAGCCAAAAGGTACCCTGGCTTTCGCCACCCAAGAAAATTATTTTCCTGTGCCATTGTCGAGCAGAGCCACAGAAGTGATCCCCAGGGGGAATTTCCTATCTCCCATCCAATCATCAAGATTTTTCTTGAAGAGTGCTAATGAGGAGCTTTGTTTCATATAGATAGGTAATTTGTTCCAGAGTATGGGAAGTCTCTGGGACAGGAATCTATCCCTCTAGCATGTTCTGTTTATTGTGGTGACAAGGTTTAGGTCCCTAGAGCATGTAACTCGGAGGGATTGGGATTTCTTTAAGTGGAGCATGTCCAAAAGCTCTGGGTTTGACATAGCTTTGTGTGTTAGGCAGAGATCGCCTCTGAGTAGGCGATATGCAACGGAGTAAAGCTGCAGTTTTTTGAGACGGTCTGCGTAGGGCATCTGTTTGAGGCCGGTAATCCTCTTTGTGAAGTATTTCTGCGGCCTTTCCAGTTGTTGTAGATGTCTTGTGAGGTACATACCAAAAGGGGCATTGTACTCTATAATGGGTCTAATGAGTGATGAGTAGAGGGGAACAATGACCTCTTTTTTCCTGGATGAGAAACCTTTTGTAATGAGGTGTGCCACATAGAAGGATTTCCTGACTACTGTGGCAATGTGATTATCAAAGGAGAGACTACTGTCCACCTGTGTCCCAAGGTCTCTTATCACATTTTCAGTGTTAAGTAGACTACCGCCTATGTGGTAGTTCATGGGTACAGTGTTTTTGTCAAAAGGGATGACAATGCACTTTTTGGCATTGAGCTTGAGGCCATGGCTTTGACACCAGGCATCTGTCTCAGTGAGGCCCTTTTGTAGGATGTCCACATCTTTTGGTGTTTTGATTATGGCTCCTAGTTTGCAGTCATCTGCAAACTTCATTAGGGAAAGACCTTTTGTACTTCAGAGAAGTAGATATCAAACAGGAGGGGACCCAGGACTGAACCCTGTGGTACTCCACTTGTCACTGGTCTTTAGTTGGATTTGGAGTCTGCTACTTTCACAGTGTGGGTTCTGTCAGTGAGCCAGTTGGCAACTCATCTTGTGACATAGGGATTTATACCTAGTTTAGTGAGTTTATCTATAATTCCAGAGTCGGGATGGTGTTGAAAGCCTTGGCGAGATCTAGATAGGCTGTGTGAATCACCTTACCCTCATCTACGGCTTTGGTGACTGCTTCAAAGAAGTCTATCAAGTTTAGGAGACATGATCTGCCTTTTATAAACCTGAACTGGGTGGGGTCCTGAGTTTGGAGATTGCCAATGTCATTTTTTATAAATTCCATGATGATACATTCCATAGCCTTGGAGACCAGGCTCATCAGGCTAATGGGGTGGTAGTTTCCAGGGTCCATGGTAGTTTCCCCTTTGTGGAGTGGGATAACTGTCACTGTGCACCATTCAGTGGGCACATAGCCTGAGGTGAGGCTATGATTGAACATGGTACATAGATGGGGTGCCAGTTCATTCTGTAGTTCATGTAGAACACAGCCTGGGGTGTTGTCAAGTCCCATGGATGCTGTGTTCTTGGCTTTGGAGAGTGTATGCAGCCATAATTACAGGAACTTTGCATTCTTCCGGTATAGAGATGGGCCCTTTAGGGGATGAGAGGGGGGTAAAGTTATCACTGAACATATCTGCCAGGATGTTGGCAATATCAGTTGATTCTGTATATTTAGTGCCATTGTGCTGTAACTCAGAGCAGATCTGAGTGTTGCCATTGAGATTACTGACATAGCTATAGAATGCTTTGTGGTTGTCTTTAGAGTCAGTGGC
This sequence comes from Protopterus annectens, assembly GCF_019279795.1. NCBI lineage: Eukaryota > Metazoa > Chordata > Ceratodontiformes > Protopteridae > Protopterus > Protopterus annectens. Next base: position 1,097,252,082 of record NC_056725.1, on the reverse strand, counting down.
AATTTTGTTTTCATAACTAGCTTTGGAGGATTTTATGAGGGATCTCAGCTTCTTACTGAGGCTGACCAGGGAGTTTCTCCAATCACGGGATTTTACTCTTTTTTGCCACAGTTTCTTTCTTCTGTTGTAGAGTTTGTTTATGGCAGGGGACCACCAGATTGGCTTCCTTTTTTTGGAGGATAGCATCTTGGTTCTGTTAGGGATTGCACGATCCATGCACTGGTGGAAGTGCTTATAAAGTGCATCTGTGTAGGATTCAGCAGTCATACCTCTATTGTCCGTCCGCATGGGTGTCGTGAAGTTTGCCACTTCTGTCTTAAGAAGCGTGAAGTTGGCTTTGGAGAAATTTTTTACAGTGGTTTCCCTAATGGGGGTTGGGGGAGGGATGTGAATGTCTAGGGTAATTAGCTTGTGGTCGGATCTGACCAACAAGGAATTGACCTCTGGTGTGGAGCACTGGTTGCCCATGTCGGTAATACCCAGGCCTAGGATATTGCTGCCCATCGTGGGGGTATGGATAAGTTGATCCAAGGCACTGGAATTTATGAATTCCAGAAAACGTTGAGCACAAGAGTTGGTACATGAGTAGTTTTCCCAGTTAATGGTGGGGTAGTTGAAATTGCCCATTATTAGGGAGTTAGGTTGTACCCTAATATTTTCCAGTGTATCAAGAAATGAGGAGTGGGAATCCTGGGGCATGGTGAGGGATCTGTAGCAAGCTACAATTTGGATTGCAGTCTTGCCCAGAGTTAGTTGCACTTGGATAATCTCAGATGCATTATGCTGAGCAACTAGCCTGGAGGTGTGGATATCCTTAATGAATATGGACATGCCTCCACCTTTAGTGTTTCGGTCCAGGTTAGGTGGCCGAAAGGTGTGGTATGAATTATAGCCTGGTAATGCAGGGGTACTCTCTGGAGCCTTGAACCAGGTCTCTGTCATTGCACAGATGTCGATGTTCTCCATTTTAAGGAGTGCCTCAAGTCAGTGAATTTTGAGGTTTAGACTTCTAGCATTGAGTAGCAATACCCTCCGATTCTGCTTGCTTGTACCTGTTACGGTGGTGAATTTGTCATTTGAACCTTGCCTAAAAAAGGCACTATAGGGGTGTCTAGAGCCTTAGCCAGTATCCAGAATCCCAGGGGCGACAGGTGCAGGCCATCTCTGACAAAGGATCGTGGTTTGTCGATCATGTCATCCCAGGCAGACAGATACTGGGATCCCCTTAGAATGACACCAGAAGCTTAGCCAACTGTTGAAGTCAATCATTTTGTCCTTGTACTGTGGTATCATTCTGGGTGATGGCAGGGGACCACCAGATTGGCTTCCGTTTTTTGGAGGATAGCATCTTGGTTCTGTTAGGGACATGGACAATGACAGAGTCATATTTGTACTTGTTGTGGAATGACCTGAGTGCATGCATTATGTGGCAGATCCTGGCCCCCGACAGGCAGCTGACAGCAACTTTCTCCTTGTTTAGCCTGGTGAGTGGAACATCAGTGTGCCTGACTATAGAGTCACCTATGACTAGAGTGTAGGGTACATTGGTATGCCTTATGGGCTGTGGTTGAGTGGTACACTGAGTTTGTGGGATATGTGTCATTTGGGTTGTGTTGGGGGGGGGGGGTTGCTTGTGTTTCTGCTTTGAAGGTCCCTGTTGCTTGGGCAGGTTTTTACTGAGATCCTCCGTGAATGTAGGTGTGTGTTTTGTGTTTCTATGTGTGTGTTTTGGTGGTGTAGGTTTTGAGGGACTATGTGATGAGTGTGGTATGGTGCAGTTGTTTACCTTCTCCTCTTGACTGTCTAGTCCAGTCTTGGGTGAAGAGAGCTTTGCTTCCACTTTGGCTATATAAGTGCATCTCTCACAGGTTGTAGTGTTGGGTGGCAGGAGAAGAGGGTTGTCTGTGTACATGAGGCAATTGCTGCATTGCCCCAAGATGCCCAGATTCATCAGGTAGACAGGACCCTTAGACATGCCTGGATAGGTGCTTATTTGTTAAGTACTATAAACTGTTTTCCTCGAGACAAGTGAGGAAAGTTGAGTGCTATAGTAATTTGTAGCTTATTTAGTGCTTACAATGAGTTCTGAACAAGTGCTGAGCTCAAAGAAACAGACTTGAGTGCTGAAACTGAAAACCTGGCTAGTTCTAAGAAACAAAATTAAGCTAGAAGACGTCCCTCCAACACAGAAAGGCTTGGGGGCTCAGAAGCCCACAAATAGTCCTGGACACAGCAAATCTGTATCCAGACTAGACTATCCACAGGAAGGGCAGGAAACAAGCTTAGAATTTTTTTTCTAAGTGGAAAGAGATAAAGGAGGAGCAGAAACTAAGTGGATTGGCCTTTTCAAATGTTCTCCCTGTATTAGGTAGAATGAGGTAATAACACTAGACTGGGAGGAGTGTCCCAGATCAAATTTACAGTAGGGGCAGGCAACTGCAAAGCCACCAATTATAAGAACAGCATACCAATAGTAAACTGCAGAAATGTTTCTCACAGCAGAAAAGCAGCAGTGAGCCTTTAAATTAACGCTTTAAACAGATAAAGGAGCCTCTAGAGAAAGCTTTTAACTGCAAACAAGTTATCAGAATCAAACAACCCAAACAGATGCTTAATAAAAGTGGACAATTTCCAGTTAATACCTCACACACAGTGAAACTAGTTAGAAAAGTATACAGTAGACAAAGTGCTATAAATAACTCGAAACAATAAGCAAAAAAAGGATACTTAATGTTATATATTATAGATCCGAGTTTGCTCAGTGTCCTTCCTTCGATTAGCTCAGTGTGAAATGGCAGAAACACTCACAAACTTAACTTCTTAGGTAACAGATAGTCTTATAGTTCTGGAGGGGGCATGACAGTTTAGGATTTGCAGGAAAGTGGAGTTAAAGTACTGTACAGCGCCATCCAGAGATAGTAGTTTTAGGGGTGTCCAATTACAGCTTTGTAGTGAATTGATGAAGTCAGTTGTTTTAAAGGTCTTTTTGTTACGTATTACTCTGAGGTTGGGTTGGCTTATTTAATGGGGTCTGTTCTGAATTAGGTAATTTGGTTGATGATCACTTAGACTGTCAGGTAGACAGCCAGAGTGCCATGCTAGAGTGGGGTTAGATAACAGAATCCAGTCTAAGATGGATTCGCGTTTTGAGGTTTTGTCTGTTCTGGTTGCGGTTGATATAATTTAGGTAAATCTATGGAGGTTAATGTGGGTAGTTGGAGTGTGGCTAGAGCAGTTCAGCCACCTAATAGTACAGTTTCTTGTGGCATGGAGTTTGAGATCCAGTTTAGCAGGTTTTCCATTATAGTAGTGATATTGCCTGGTGGAATGTAGCCACCTGCAATAATGATATGTTTGTTTGAGTTTAGTTTTATTTTGGCAAGGATTAGTTCAACATCTTTGATTTCTTGGGTCTTATAATCAATTTGTTCAATGGTGAGATGATTTGGGAACAATATCACTATGCCACCTCCCTTTTTCTCTACTCTTTCTGTGTATTATGTTATAGCCAGGGGCTATAATCTCATTATTATGGTGTTCTGGTTTAAGCCATGTTTCAGTTAGCACTGCTATTTCTGGTTTATATACAGCTAGAAGGGCATGAAGGTCCTGGATTTTGTTAAGCATACTTCTTGCATTTATGTTAATGAAGAGGAGAGAGGAAGTAGGTCTATAGTATAGGGGGGTTGGCTTAGAGTCTGTGTAGGATGTTGTGGTGGGCCCTAGATTAGGGTGAATGTCACCACAGCGAATGAGTTTGTGGAGTAGGTGAAGATACAGTTTAGATAGTTTGTGTAGTAATTTAGTATGTCTTAATGAGGAGTGAGGGTTAGGTCTAACTGACAGTTTGTAGTGGGAGTAAGAGATGGCTCTAGAGGAGGTGAGGTGTAGTGGTGTGATAGGGAAGTTACAAAGTTTCAGGGGAGTGGATAGAGGTTTGGTTTGCCATTGTGGGGGGGTACTGATATGTAGTTGAGTGTGGTAAGAGGAAAGGTAGGAGAGCAGGAGAAAGGTGATGATAGTACATAGGTAGAGTAGTGCTTTTATTAAGTGGGACTGTTGTTTTTAGTTCATCATGTCTGGTGAACAGTGTTTAAGGGTTTTAACTTAAAGTAAGTGGGTTTGATATACTACTAATGAGTGATAGTAAGGGTGTGGTGAAAGGTGTTGGTTTGTAAGTGATGTGTGGTGTGAAACTCTGGGTGGGAAGGAACTGATAGAGGGTGTGGTGTATAACTATAAATGTAATTGATATGGGGGTGGTTGGGAATAGGGGTAGGGTAAAGGAGTGGAGTGAGCATAGTGAATGGAGCAGGGCAAAGCCAGTAGTCCAAGACGCTGGAGAGTTTGGGAGACTATCAGTGTTATGTGAAAGAGAGCCTATTACTGCAATATGTATCCTATATGGGTGGAAGGTAGGTATTATGGCAGTTAAGTAACCTTAGACTAAATTCAACCAAAATAGTCAGTATATCAGAGATGTGTTAAGTAATTCAGTGAGCTGGAGTGTTGGCAGGATGGGTAGGAAGAGGCAAAGGTGCACTCTAGATTATAGAGGAAAAGAAGTGCAGTATAACTAAGAAGGTAACAGATATATGGGGGAGTGATGCCTGCTGCTAATCTGTGATGCAGCATTTGACCACACTAAAGTCAGTCAACTGTTCTTAAAGGAGTACACTGTGTAAAGTACACTAAACCAAGAAAGTTAACATACATTCACTACTTTCAGGCTATGGTTCTCTTAAACTTCTTTGCTGGGTCCACAATATTTTCTGGGTGATTCTTCTTAACTGATGTAGGTATTTGATGGGTGAGGGGAACCCTTAAATAATGGCTGTGAATGGTCTGGAGGAGTGAAAGAGATAGTTAGTACTCAGGGTGTTTTCATACAGGCTAGGACAGGCTTTTTGTTCAAAATTTGCTTTCTTTTTCTTTTTGTTTTTGCACTACTACCATAGGTATACAAGGTTCTAGCACAGCAAGTTGGTCATTCAGATGTTATATTTAAGCAGCTTTACCTTATAAACAGCAAAAACAGAAAGGCCTCACTGACACCAATGACTAGTGTCGAAACCATGGCCTTAAGCTTAATCCCAAAAAATGCATCGTCATCCCCTTTGGGAAAAACTCAGTTCCCACTAATTACCACATCAATGGGAGCCCACTGAACACTGAAGGCGTTATAAGAGATCTGGGGACACAGGTTGACAGCAACCTCTCCTTTGACCACCACATTGCCACTGTGGTCAAAAAGTCCTTCTATGTGACACATCTCATTACCAAGGGTTTTGCATCCAGGAGGAAAGAAGTCATCATCTCTCTCTACTCTTCCCTCATTAGGCCAATAATCGAGTATAATGCCCCATTTGGCATGTACCTCACTAGACATATGCAACAGCTGGAAAGGCCACAAAAGTACCTCATGAAGAGGATCCTAGGCCTTAAGCACATGTCCTACATGGACAGACTCAAAAAACTCCAACTATTCTCTGTCTCATATCATCTAAGAGGCAATCATTGCTTGACTTACAAAGCCATGTCTGACCCAGCTCTGTTAGAAATGCTACATCTACAGAAATCCCAATCCCTCCACTCCACAGACCTCAACCTCATTACCACAATCAACAGAACATGCCAGAGCGACAGGTTCATAACCCAGAGACTACCCATGCTCTGGAAGAGACTTCCCATACATGTCAAGCAGAGTACCTCACTGGCCCTCTTCAAGAGAAATCCTGATGAGTGGATGGGAAATGGATTACTCCAGTGCCTCTACTTGATAGAAGCACTGGGAACTAATGTCCGGCAGCATGATGCCAGGGTACTTCTATGGGCTAGGCTTATAAAGGCTCCAGGGCCATTAGCCTAGTACACACCTATAAACATATGAACCTATGAATCTGACCAAGCTAATGCAAGCTTAATTAGTCTACCATGAACCCTGGTACTGTAGGAACTGATCATGCAGGGGCAAGTATGAGCAGTCAATGTCAACTCCTCACTCTCAATGGAGGATAAAGTTATTAGGTTAGAATTTGAATCCTTCTCACTGATGGCTAAGAGACAAGCTTGACCATGGAAGTCAGGGAAGTGCAGTTTTGTCAAGACGTGGGTGGGAATAGCCACTCACTCTTCAGCATAACATTTCAGGCTTATATGTACCTATTGATTGCAAATCCTGCTACCTTCTTTCTGCATCTATGAAAATCAAAGTTTTTCCTCAAAACTGGGGAAAGCAGGTGCTGGCTCCTTTCAAGCCCTGATGCCAACACAGACAACCCAGGGTGTGATTAGTGGCTATAGCACCAGAGAAGCTAACTTGGTAGGCATGAGAATAAGTGGCAGATGCCAGGTCACCCATCTTGATGTAAAGCCATTGTTTCTTTTTCCCAGCAGTAACAACCTCTGGGAGAAGACCGGCATGTATGTTCCATACATATAGTAAGTCAGGAGTTCAAGCCCAGCCAATGCCCACTACAAAAAGTTTGATGCACTGCCCACTACAAAAAGCTTGGTTCAATGCCCACTACAAAAAGCTTGGGGCAATGTCCACTAGAATAGCACATCATTTAGCCAAACATAATGGATGTGAGGAAGTACATATCTGCATGACAGTGCTATACTAGTGGGCATTGCCCCAAGCTTTTTGCAGTGAGCATTGCCCCAAAATTTGGTAGTAGTCATTGCACCAAGCTTTTTTGTAGTGGGCATTGCACCAAGCTCTTTGTAGCAGGCATTGCACCAAACGTTTTGTAGTGGGCACTGCACCAAGCTTTTTTGTAGTGGACATTGCACAAAGCTTTAGTAGTAGGCATTGCACCAGGCTTTTTCTAGTTTCCATTCTAGATGGAGTTCCTGGCTCTCACATCTCCTTCACTGGCACCTTCAAACACTGGGGCTTGAGGGTAGTAAATGGGTGAATATAAGAAAATAAGTCTTAAGGTTTATAAGAGCTGATGTGGTCAAAATCTATTTAGATAAAAAAATTAGGGTCAGCAACTAGATGCTAGGCATGGGAGTTCCAGCCTACACAAAAAAAGGTATATAAATAAATAAACAGGTAAATAAATAAATTCATTAAAGTTACTGATTTGGCTGAATGAAACTGGCCACAGCTATTTGTTCCTCACAACTGAGGTTGTCTTTCTAGTTAGACATTATTGATACCTAATTTAAAAGAATGCTGTCTAGACTGCCTTTCACTATTTTTAAGAAAATGCAGGCTTGAAAGTGAACCTATGTGTAATCTGCTACCCAATCTAATGAACAGTGTTCAGTTGACATGCTGTGATTTAAAAAAAAAGTACATGCCTGAGCAGCAACTTATTAAAGGATGTTGCTTCAACTGCCATCTTAATTATAAAACCAACTTTCAGTGGAATCTGACCTTATCTTTTACACTAAAGCATTTCATTTTTACTGCAGATTAAGTGTTTTCATGACCTCTGATTTCATTAGCGAACCACTTCTCTGAACATGAATTAATAAAATATATAGCTTGGCATGCTCTCTTCTCATTTATGAAGCAATGAATTAATGAGTGATTTACTGTCACATCTGCACTTTATGCAGAGACAGTTCACTTAGCACTGCTCACGTCTGTACTAATGTAACTTACTAATGTCTAATGTGAGTCACTGCATTTTACTAATAAATTATTGTGCCAGTTAGGTTAGCTATCTCAGTCCATACATTTACTGAATTAATTAGCTCTTGATTTAATTCTCAGTTTTTTGACAACTTTGCCAATACTGTATGCATTTATGCTAATAAATTATTTTGTAATTAGTATTAATCCAACTGAAATAATGATTTGTTTTTAATTTTATTCATTTAAAGGTAAACCACTAGGTATAGGCCTCTTTTCAAGGATGACCTGGGAGTACTGCCTGATTAAGTGGCTTGTTTATAGTCACTAATTAGGCATTTGCATTCTAAAGGATTCAAACCCTGGGCTACAGTATAAAGCTAGCACTGTAGCTCATGAACTTAACTGTCTACACTAAGTTGCCATCTTACACCTCTGTCCCTCCTATACCTTATATTGTCCTGTTTGTCTTAATTCTCCATGGGTACCTTTGGAAGCCATGGCTGTAGCCTAGTTCAGTGACTCATTCAGGAGTAAAAGTTCTGACATTTGTTCATATCATTCAGCAATCACCAGCTGCAAGACCAGTTGCAAAACCCCAAAGCTAAGTCTTGAACTTTGGTCTAATCTGACTGTAGTCTGAATTTTGATTGCTTCTGTGAAGCTAGGTATTATTCTGCAATTTTTGGACAACCTCTTGCTCTACCCACTTCAATATTAAATAAACTTTCATTCCTTCTTTCTGACCCCTTTCCTCCTTACTGTAATTTTTTATGACTGGCTTACACATCCTTTTTCTATTCTTGTCTCTCCTCTAGTTCCTCTAGTTCAATGTGTCATGCTGGTTATCTCAGCTAATACTCAGAACAGCGAAGATCTACTTATAGTCCATTGCGTACAGAGACAAAGCCCTAATAGTGACCAAGATTACTTGAGTTTGATTACTGACTCAGGTGCTGGTGGAGCTGAGCAGAGGAAGTACGACTGAGTGTCTTACATCAATTCAACCATCCCAGAGGAAAAGCTGGGGTACTGGCAGTACTGCTCTGTCTGAGGCCAAAATGTGATTCCCTGAGGGAGAATACAAGAGGGCCAATGACATAGGTGGTGATGCCTATGATGTAGTTCTTGTGCCACAGAGTTAGGATTCCTTTCCCCTTTTATAGCAAAAATCTCAAGCCCTATATAGATATATCTTGCCAACTCCACCCTCCTTGTTCTCACCTATCATAAGCATCGGAGAGACAGTCTTAGGGAATAATGACTACATGACGGCTCTCTCCCTGCAGACAGGCAACCTACCTGCAGGTTCACAACAGGATTCAGCCAGATACTGTCACCAATAATAAGGGTATGAGAAAGGAATAAATGGACTAATAGGTGGATGTCCAGATGTCAGTGACAGAACAGTAAGAGGCCAAAACAATCAGTTTGTATACTTTAGTAAACAGACATAGTTTCCCATCCCACCCCCACCCCCCACCCCCATTTCCTTTCTTTGAAAGCTTCTTATTTTTTTCTTCTTTTCACTCCTCTCTTCCATCTATCTTGATAGGCATTTCAGGTTATAGGTACTGTAACAAAAATCAGATTGTACTATTTGCTTTGGAAATTGTAACTAATCAACAATTCAAAAACACTGAGCCAATAATACCAATTAAAGCTTGATGCAAAAACGCATACAACTGAAGAAACATGTTGCAACAGAGCACTCAAAAAACTAACAAACTTCCATGTTCAAAGCATCAAATAATACAACTTTGTCATTGTCTCACAATTATCACAAACATGGCAGCACTTGCTAATTGTCTCTTCTAGCTGACAATGCTACCATCATAAACATGTGCTTCAGAAGTAGGGCACCTGCATCTGTTGTATAGCACTCTATATCACTGGAGAGAATTACAGCTCCTACCATAACATGTAACCATAAAAAAGAAAAGAAAAGCCTAAGTATGATACCTAGCAATACAGTCTATTCACAGGGAAATGCAGAGTGCCATTCCTGACTGCACCCTGCAAAACTATATATGGTATTGACAAACTTCGGAATTCTACTCTAACTTAAAAAATTCTGAGTCAGAAACTCAGGCATGGGCAAAACAGAATCCTTCAGTACTGAGCTTCCCTACACTTTTGACACATCAGCTAACCCCTAGCCGTACTTGAAAAAATCACCTACCTTGATTTTCTAGTACACTGTGGTGTGAACAAACTAGTTAAACAATTATATTCTTTGTTGTTACTGACCAGACGTTATTAGCTTTCATTATATATGCATGTTAAACCCATGCATTTCTAGGCTAGTGGAATAACAAAATAAATGGCATGGCCCCAAACTTTTCCAGGACTGGAGTGTGTGTGTGTGTGTGTGTGTGTGTGTGTGTGTGTGTGTGTGTGTGTGTGTGTGTGTGTGTGTGTGTGTGTGTGTGTGTGTGTGTTTTAAGAGTTTTCATTTTTATTCTATGTTTGGTTGTGCCTGAAAAATATGAAAAATTATTATACATAAATAAATTACCAGATGCGATGCATCTTGCCTTAAGATGAATAAATCTCAGTGCTTCAAAATTATGAAACCTTGCCAAAGTGTAAAACAACACTAAGTGTCTGGGAACATAATTTTAAAGCATTGTTTTTTCTGGTCACATTTTAATGTGTACTGTAAATATTCACCTCCCTGGATGTACTGTGCTACTTATCTTCTTGTCTTGTCTTTGGCATATATGTGCAGCACAGAAAGAAAGGGTCTATATTGAATGTTTGAACATTCAAAAATTTCAGTGTCATATGGTCAACACCATACTTCTTTTGGCTTTTCCCAGTTAGGGGTCGCCACAGCAGATCACTGTCCGCTCATGATTGGCAGTGGAGTTTTACGGTGTCGAGTTGCCAGCCCGGCACCCAACCTTCCACAGAAGGCACACACATGCACGCACTCACACCTAGGGCCAATTTAGTGTGTCCAGTCCACCTACAGCATGTCTTTGGGATGTGGGAGGAAACCAGAGCACCCGGAGGAAACCCACGTGATATGATCAGATATTTGAATGTTCGAATGTTGTAATAGAGATCTCCATACAGCGTGGAATAGGAAGATTTTCCTTTTCTGCACTGTAGTGTGATCTCGGAGTTGGTATATTTAAAGTGCAGGGGGTACAGGGGGGCTTGCCCCCCCCCACGCTTAAAACGTTAAGGTAGGTGTTTGGTGTAGTTTATATTTTTTTAATTAGATATTCGAACATTTTAAAAGTTCAGTCATATGGTGTCGACCATATGACAGTCAAACTTTCAAATGCTCGTTTATGTAATATAGACCCGAAAGAAAGGCAGAATATCAGTTGCAACCATCCCACTGGTTGGTGCAAACTATCCAGGCTAACTTCTTGGTGATGCTACCTGAGTTTTGTTTTTTTTTTGTTTTGTTTTTTTGTTTCCTAAACAGTCAGCATCCCCTGTTTGACTATATTGGCTAGCACTCTCAAACTCTGCAACCGGTCATCACTATTGTCACTTGCTCTTCTTAAGTACTTTAATCTCTCTCTCTCTTTCTCTCTCACTCTCCCTCTGACTAGTTGGCCTATTCTGTCAAACTCTGTAATAATGAAGAATCTCTGACAGCATTGTTAATATCAGATTTTTAGTGTGCTGACTGCAGTGACCCTTTTTAATTTATCTCACCACTCCCTCTCAGTTCCTTCTCATTATCTTGCTGCTTTTTTATTTTTTATTTTTTGCTTCTTATAACCCACTATTCTCTGAAGGACTGTACTACCCTGACTGTTAACTAAATTCCTTCCCACACCATAACTTCACCCTTCTGTCCTTATCCTCATTTCACCTCCTATATACATCTCCTGGATGTTATTCCAGTCATCTATTCCCTTTCTAGTCATTATCAACCTTTGTTCCCATCTGACTTCCCCTGTGGCACTGCCAGCTATGCTCCTGCTGCTGTTTAGCAGTCATCCTCCACCTTCCTTTCTTCTTTAACTTTGTGGCCCCCTTTGCCATCTGTACAAGTCACCATACATGTCCTCTTCTCCTGCCCTTAGAATTTATTCTGTCACTGGATTTGACTCTATCCATCTTTAGTCCTACCTGCACCACCATGAAACAGGACACATTCAGTCATAAGACTACTGTGCTCATTTAGTTGTCATACTCTATCAGATACTCTAACATCCTCTCTGAATACTCACACCATGAAAATATGCAAATTGAGCTTAATGATCCAGACTAGGAAGGAACACTCATCTTTTTCTGCCTATTATATCCTGCAATAAATCTACAGAAACATAGCCATCCAGATTTCCTCTGTCATGTTGGTTACTGGTTAGGCCCTTAAGGTCTGGTGATATTTATCATAATCTTAGCTTCATGTGAGAAAGCAACAGTTTGATATTATTTCCCCTAAATGTCCTGCCTGAGCAGCCCCCATCTGGTCCCAAACTCTTCTGAAGACAGAGCATCAGCATGCTCTTCTTACATTATTCAGTCCAAATACTTTAACCATATTTGACCTGGCTCAACCCATATATTTCTTCTTGTGCAGTTCTATCACCTTTAGACAGAATCACACTTAAAAGGATACAGGTGGCTGCAACATTCCTGCTAGTATGAGCCTCTGCTGCTCTTTCCACAAGAGATAAGTTTCCCTTAGCCATGCAGAGAACGCCCACAATCACTGTTGCTCAGTAGGTCATCTGATGCTCACTGGTAACCATATTCTGCTTAAACTGCTTACATCACTGTAGAAGAAAACTCTAGCCTGGATTACAAATAATCTTTATCCTTGGTGGCAACAGCATAGATTGGGTCACCCCCTCAGAGATTTGATCACATGACCTGATTAATAAAGCTGCAATATCTACTATTCTTGACTGGATTCTTTGATATCATTTCTATCCTATCAAATCAGTTCAGCTCCTCCTTGATACCCTGAATTTTCCACTGTCTAGATTTTGAAACATGTGACCACTGTAAAAAGACTAACCAGCACACATTTCCCAAAGTTATGGCTATCTCTACTTATCCACAACATTGACTGAATCCTTCTAAACTGTTTCTCTGCCTTAAAGATAAATCAGTTTTCTTAATGGGTCCACTGTGGGAATTTTCAGTGGATTTCCCCTCCAAAAAGCATTCAGAGTCAAGTGTGCAAGCATCACTTGGATGGCACCAGCTTTGAAATCTGCCTCAAGACATGGGGAGAAAATCTGGCCACAGTGCAAGTGTGAAATTCTCTTCTCTACTCTGACTACTTGTAAGTACCTCAATAATGCATGCAAAAATACCACCAGGAAAATGCAACATTTTTTTATAAATTGGTAACACAAACACTACCACATCTATAGACTGCTGGACAGGCACTAAACTTCAAAGTCAGGTCATAATGCCACTCTCTCTGCCCCTTGCCTGGAATATCTTGGGGAGGTGAGAGTGCAGATATTCAGCTCCTACATCTCTGCAGTGATTCCTAGCAACATCATGATATCCCATGTCTCTTTCCACTTACTTCAGAAAAAGCATTTTATGGCAACTATGGAGTATTGTGAAATGACACTATTCAACACATGGACTTCTTCTTGATTTCAGCCATTCATTTACTATGGAGAGATAGATGTGCAGAGGCCAAGACTGGCCAGGATTTTTCATTATCATTTCTCATTCAACAATTTTACACGTGGCTTACACAACACAACTTGAACAATTAAACTGATTATTTCAACTATTTTCTAACTTCTCCACTATAGTTGTACTGTTTGATTTTCATGTTTAATGTTGTCACTTTTTGCATTTCTTGATGTACAGTTTCTGTTTTTTAACATCTGTGGCATTTGTTTTATATTTTCAATAAACATGCATTAATCCTAGCACTAAGTAATGAAGCTGGCACTGTGATTTCAACTATAGAGCTCAGCATGGTCCTATACAAAACCTCAGGCTAACAGAAGTAAACAGATCATAATAAGGAAACTTCTATCCCAAAACAAATCATCAGGGGTCACAGCTATGGAAGGTTTACACTCCAAATTCATATGGCTGACAAATGACCCTGTACTACTTGTTACTGTACTTAAACAGCAACATCAGAAAAGGGACTGCACCCTATATCTGGAAAGAAGCTAGTCTTAGCATGGGACTACTACAAGTGTTCACAACACACTTCCCTGCTGCCACTAGCTTGTGTTGGCAAGTGCCCTAACTGCCACCACCCCAATTCCCATGCAGTTCCACTAAGCTAACTATCCCTCCTAGAACCCTGACCCTAACTGTAAAACAACTCCTGATCACCCCAAACCTAAAATCACCTTCATTTCCCTAACCCTATCTCTGAGTCAGATCCATATAGCTTGCTAAACCTAAAATCCCTTAACTCTGAGCTAATTTCTGCTCACTCACCAAACCAAAAATCCCCCTACCCTCCTTAATCCCAACTCTGAGTCAACTCTTAATTGCTCCCTAAACCTAACATCCTCCTCCTCTCCTTAACCCTAATCTTGTGCTATCTCCCAATCACTGCCTAAACCTAAAATCCCACTCCCCTTCCTAAACCTAAACTGCCCCCTCCCCATTTGCCTTCCTTACTTACCAGTTCCTCATTGATACCTTCACTGTCTGTGACCGTTGCGGCAACTGCATCCCTGAACTCAAGTTCAAGTTCCAGTAGCTGCTTGGCCAGGTGGCTGGACAGGAAAACAGACTGCTATTTCCTGGAAATTGAACAGCAGTGGTTCAAGAGGCTGTAAGGGTCCCCTAACCGCACTAGACAAATGTGATCTATATACTGAACTAAACAACTGCATAATTATCTCATGCCTTATACTCAAGCTAAAATCATTGATTTCACAGTCTGCAAGTAATTCTTAGATTTCTTCTGAGATGGCTCTCTCATCCTCAGCTTTCAGTTTCTGTGCTTTTTTTTCAGAAAATATGTAAATGAGGACTTATTTGGTTCTGTTTTTTTAGATCTGTCCAAGCCTCTCCTTATTATTAATCACATTCGTCTGCTCAGCTGAATGCACAATACTGGCTTTGAGTCTTTGTGCAGTGGCCAGAAAGACAAACTGTACAAACTTAACTGGGGGGAAATGTCTTTCTGTGGTCCTAACCTGAATAACAAAGCAGTTCCCCAAGGGCTGCAAACTGAGCCTTTTTCTCCATACTATATTTATCAGCCAAATCCAGTATATTTTATTTTTATCTATTTCATTTTTTGATTTTTTGACTGCGTAGGTGGGCTGGTCAATTGACCCTTTTCATCTATGACCCAGGCTCTCAAGCTCAAGGAGCACACAATTCAGTTATCTACAATCAAGCAGACAGATATTCAGTTGTTTACAAACAGTGCATACAGTGCAGTAGCAGTTAAAATAACAAAGAAAATGCCATTTAACAGTTACAGTTCAAGAGCATTGTGGTAATTTGTACAGTACATATATACTGTTACTTTTACCTCATCCAGTACAGATGGGTCCATCTTACTCTGACTAGCAGCTCTGTAAATAACTGCCATATACACTATTTATATAAATATATATATATATATATATATATATATATATATATATATATATATATATATATATATATATATATATACATACACACATACACACACACACACACACACACACACACACATAAACACACATATATATATATTCGATATAGTTGGTATATTTTTATATATATATATATATATATATATATATATATATATATATATATATATATCTATAGTTCCCCTTCAGAAGCCTGAATGATCATAAGCTCGAAATTCATAAGCCTGAGACCAAAAGCCTGAAAACTCAAAAGCCTGAAACCCAAAAGCCTGAAACCCAAAAGCCTGAAAACACACAATACACATACTGCCTTTAATGTGGCTTAGCTATTCTTAGCGCTGTGGTGGAAAGTTAAGGATTGGGTTCAGGTAAGTGTGCGATTGTTTTTACGTTAGTGTTAGGGGTGGGTTAAGTGAGTTGGGGTTAGGGCACAGGTTAGGTATGTGTGCGATAGTGACAGACTTTAGGGTTAGGGGCGGCTTAAGTGAGTTAGGGTTAGGGTGCGGGTTAGGTGAGTGTGCAATAGTGACGGACCTTAGGTTTAGGGTTTGGGTTAAGGTAAGTGGGTAGATAGTAGTGTCTTTGTACTGGCATATTAGCATTATTTGTATTTTGTGTGT
The DNA here is from genome assembly GCF_019279795.1 of Protopterus annectens. Lineage (NCBI taxonomy): Eukaryota > Metazoa > Chordata > Ceratodontiformes > Protopteridae > Protopterus > Protopterus annectens. Next base: position 1,097,236,309 of record NC_056725.1, on the reverse strand, counting down.
TTTCAGGCTTTTGCATTTCAGGCTTTTGAGTTTTCAGGCTTTTGGTTTCAGGCTTATGAATTTCGAACTTATGATCATTCAGGCTTCTGAAGGGGAACCATATATATATATATATATATATATATATATATATATATATATATATATATATATATATATCATCCACAAACCCTTTTTCCCATTTTTGCACATGGGGATGGGGTATCACTTCAACAGTGACAATCATCTAGAGCCAAGGTTCACACTGTTGGGTATATTAAAATATTCAGAAGGTTCAGGTTTCACCTAACATATCTAAAACCAAATCTCTACCATTATGTGGGACAATTTCACAATTCAGTCATTCACCCTTAATATTATCTTCCTGTCTGACCCTTTAAAATATTCTGAATTCCATCTTAACAAATCCCTAAAATGTGAGTCTGTTATACATGCAGTCAAAAATTGAACCGAACCTTTAGATCCCTATATCATTTCAGAGCATGCCTCACGTCTGAATCTCAATCTAAACATATAAATGCACTGTTGTGAAAAAATATATATCTGATTTCCAGTATGCATTTTCTCCTGCTGGCAAAGGGAACTTTGTACAAGCCACCTAAAGTGTGATTACATATACGGTGTTCTTAATTTTTGAATTATAAATGTTTTGTAGTTAAGCCCTTTGAGTGAGCACAGCCTGCAAGCAAAATGAAACTCTCCTAAATAAACTATGCCTTTAAGTTATTAATAACACAAACAAACCTGATCTAATTAAATCAGTAGAACAGTATACTCGAACCAGAGACATTCATCTTGTAGCATGTGTTCATTGCCACTACAAAAAAAAATATTTAATTGACAGCTATTACAGCAGATATATTGCTTCAGCATGAAACGTACTTTAAAATTATGTCAGATGCATATCTAAACTGCATGATTTCAAGTAGTCCAAAAAACAGTTTATCTACAAAACAGCCTATAGCTGCAACTGCAGTACAATGTGAAACTGTCTTCCACCTTATCGTCCCCATCTTTCAAAATGCATTAATTAAATTTTACACATTCATGATTTTGTTACAGTTGTTGATTATATTTTCTAGCCATGTTACTTGCATGTGATTAAAATGGACAGTTTTTTTCTGCACATGTTCATTGTTTGGTACTTGGCATTGTTTTCTTCATTTAGAAATGAGTTTAAAAACATCTGCAGTCTATTCTGAAATATCTTAATTGTGTTCTTTTTTTTAGTGATTTATAATTTAATATAATAACTGCAATTGTTGCAGATTTGCACAGTGGTATACTTCTCAGCATATTGTTCATTCTGTACTTATAACTTTAATTTTGGTCCTCTAATGTAAATGAGACCTACCCAGGTGGCCTTTCCAATTACCACAACATGGATAAATAAACAAATAAATAAATTAAAACAAAAAATGAAACACACACACTGGTAAATAACTAACTTTCTTCACAAGGTCCTTGAAGCGGGTGCCCTACCACAGTTCATGAGTGATTATTCCCTGACCTTTGCCATCTAAGAATCCTTAAGTACTAACATCTTACCGAAGATCAGTGTCGTTAGATGAAATACTATTCTCCACTGAAACGCTAATTCATTATCTAAATGTGTTAGACTGGAATCCCCTATAAAAATTAACTCAGTTAGAAAGGCTAGTCAATATTTCAAGCATATCTTCCTTAATATACTCTGCAAGATAGTCATAATATGATCTATTTGAATCAAGGACACATCTCTTAAAAGAATCACTTGTAATACAACTACAAAATGAACAACTTATCCAATGATCTGTATGCATGCAATAAATTAAGAAACAAGAATTACTGCTTAATACCATAAGCAAACAAGTGACTGATGACTTCCACAATCATTTCATTTTATGTTATTATCCTTTTCTTGACCGAGTTAGTCTTACTAGGCTGGTGATCTCTTTTCAGTGAAAACATGAGGTGTTATTTACACTACTAGGGGAACACCTACTGTGTTTAGATGCCATGAGATTTTGCACATCCACATGAGCTACCTCCAGCTCAAGCAGATTGGACCTTGGTTTTAACATCTCATTTGAAGGATAACACACTCCTTATGCTGCACTCCAGTGTCAGCAATCCAATTACCTGATGTGTGAATAGAACCCACAGACTTCTGCACTAAATTTGAGGCCTCTACCCATTGCACCACATGAACTTAACAAAAAAGTCTGAAAAACTGCAGAACAGATCAACTCTTTCTGTGTTAGCTGTACTCAGTCTTCTGGAAAATTCTGGAGCCCAAACCCACCAGGTCCTAATTTATTCAAAAGCTTCCCATTATACCCACACCTCACCTTCCAGTTTAAGACTATTAATATAAATATATCATGACATAATTCAAAATAAGCTAAGAAAGGAAAGAAACTAAAGAAATTAGGTTTTGCATCAGGAGACTGCCTACTGGTAAAATTCATTTATGTGTCATTATAGCCAAACCAATTGCCACTTTTATAAACATAAGCTTTTGTGAAGGCACTATCCCCACCATCTGCAAGACAGTATAGTGGCCCCTGTATCCAAGTCTCTAAACCTAAGTATGGTTATCAGCTGTAGAGGTGAAGCCTTGCTAATTTGTTTACCTAAGGTAAATGAAAAAGACATTCAAATACAGCTTTCAGACAGCTTACAATAATAATAAGTAAGTTCTGATAGCCAAAATGAAGTTATAACTATGTGTGGTCATAGCTGTCATAACTATAGTAAGCTTTCAAAATCTTAATTGCTGCAAATCATATTGTCAGTAAAATATTTTTAATGACATTAAAGCCTTTGACATGATTAGAAATCATAAAACTACTGACGACTAAATGTGACAAGGACTGTCACTTTTCATTCATCCTTAGTTTATAAATTATCTTTCTAATGTAAAGCAAGGACTACAGTGGCAAACTCTGAATTTTGGTTACAAACAGAATACTGTAAGAGGTATTTAGAGGGTCTGCAGTCAGATTCTTGCTACTTAACATTTCTATTAACTCAATGTGGCATTATTTTAGTAATGCAGATTTGCTGTTACAAGGAATCAAGCTATTTATAATCTTCTTTCTCATCTCTCTATACTACCTTTTAAACAACATCATTTTTATCACTCTAGACAAAGCTAATGTGAAGGCTTTTGCACTATATCCACACCACCAAACATTATTACCTGTGAAAGCAAAATGTGCTTTTGATGTCAATTAGCTTTTGTATTTTAGCTTCATACCTAATTAACAAATACTAACACATTATATTCAAGCAACTAAAAACTCAGAATATCTAAAATTAAACAATAGTTGTGAAAATGTGGTTTTAACATATTTCTTAATGAGAAATCGAGAAGAAATGCCGCAGTCATCTTATTTCCCACTGCTTTTTGTTGGTCCAGTACTTCCATAGTTGGCGGCAGGTCATGGAAACTAACTGGCCTCCATTGACAATGGAACTGTCTTTTTCCTGACTCCCCTCTCACACCCACTATTAAAGAGCACTACACTGCTTGGAATAGATGTCTAATATTTTCAGCTACTTAAAACCAAAGTTTGCATACAAAATGCTGTAAAAGAATCTATGAAGTCATAACCAAATAATTATAACCCTGTATACTTCATCCTGAAATGTTTTAATGTCTTATTTACCTCAACGAGTATACCCTCAAAGTGTGTTGCACTTTTATATATCCACACTGTTGCAAACTTATACAATAAACTCCCATTAACCTTAAATATCTGAAAAACACTTGTCAGCATATAAAAAGAATATTTCTCCCCCATTACCTGAGTGAAATGAACTGTGCTAAATACCTTTCTGTATAAGCTGTTAAATAACTTTTAACTACAAGCCGATGCTTTGGCTGAAGAAGTTGGGGCATTGACTCCTTCGAAAGCGCTCATTAAATGGATTTTTAACTACTAAACGGATTGCTTGGCATTGCTACTTGCCTTTTTTATTTTACTTTGTTAAATGACTTTTCACTGTCACCTTTTACTGATTTTGTATTATATAAAATGTAACATGAAGAAGACACAATAACACTGAAAAGGGCAATTTCACAGGGGCAACACTCCAAGCCCCTGAATTAACTATACTAATTCCTCAGTCACACAATGGAGAAACGTGGAAACCCCCACTACTACTGTGCAGAAGTCACATACAAACAATGAGATCACTGTGAATACCAGAAGTCAATTCACTTTCAGCATATCACAGCCAAGAAAATATGTTACAAAATGTGTAGTAAAACTGCACTCAACTGAGTGTGACACAGCTGTGCTAAACTGTATACTGTCATACAAAATGCTTACATTCATTAACCAGACCATATCTTCAATGATTTAACATAAATTAAATGCATATGTACCATTCCAAATGTCATAGATTAAGCCAACTCAGTTATGAAAATGCATGTAATAATGCCTGTGCTCTTTATTAAACTGCAATTTAATGACATCAGTGTTTCAAGTGCCTTAAGCCATCTGTGTTTTAAAACTGCATAAGCCAATTGAAGCAGACTTACATTAAAGGTCAATTTTGTTGATTTGTTTGGTTGTTCTTTTGGAAAAAGAAACAAAAACAGTAAATTTTCCATACATTAGACCTTGTTTCATCTGAGATTTTTTTAGGTGTCCTCTATAAACATGCTGTACTCAGTAAATCTAATAGGATAAATAAAAATTAATAAATAGGTTTAATTTTCTGCATACTACTAGCATTTTATGGCACAGATACATCTAGCACAATATAATCTCTGGGTAATATTCTCTGTTAGGTTTCAATTCATTACTTGTTGCAGTACTTGATAGCAGCTTTAACATATTTTGTGGAGCTGGTTGCAGATCAGTATGGAAAAAATGTAAGTGCATTTGATAACTTCATCACATTTACATTTCTTTCAAATGCGTCTGAGCCTTTTAGTGATTCCCTAAATATGTATACCTTCCTTCCTTCTTACCTGTGATTAATAAACTTACCTTTTTATATAATTCTACACAGCTCTCTGCAAATTTTTTTCACTTTATTATAGCCTTACGTTATAGTTAGTATTTTTGGCCTTGTATCTTCTTCCTTATGCTTAGGATCTATAATTTTTTTATGCTGTTTCTAGCTTTACTTTTGAATAAGAAAGTGTACAAGGAATGTACTGTATTAATGGTGTTATAAAATGCACCATATAACTATTTCTATGCTTTTTTAATTCCATTTATTCTTAGGATACCTGTTCAGTGATGCTATTCTAAATCCATACCTTTCTTTCCAATATACCTGCATATTCACAAAGGATAGAGGAAAATGTATAGAAACATTCAGACTGCATTTTGCTAAAGCTGACTCATCAAATATAGAATGTCTCTTAGAAAGTCTTACTTTAGGGAAACAATATTCTATGTTTTCTGTAGTTGGGTTGTGTTCATTCCCTCAATTTCCAACACACCACACCTATTTATTGATACAGCCCATTTCATCAAAAAATGTGTCACTCTTGGGGAGAGTCAGAGCACAAGGAATAGCACATGTCAGCAGCAAAACTACAAAATAAATAAGTTATACACTCACCATAACATTTCATCTGTGTTGCCCATTTTATTTCTTCCGCAACACATGGGTTCAGATCCAATCCTTGGATCTGACTCAGCTACTTTTTTACAGCTCATGGATACTACAAGCTCTCAAGCCCCTCCCTTACCCATAATGCAGCAGTCACCCCAGATCTTGTTTGCTGCCATTTATTGGATAATGCAATGAAATTAAAGCTTTTATAGGGAAAGTCACCACCTGGAGCTCAAACAACAGGGACTTTGGTTCCTAAAATAATTTCCCATTCTTCCAGAAATCACCAAGAGAAAAGGCTGGGGGGATGGAGGGAGGGGAGTTGAGGAAGAATGATAATGGACAACACAGATGGAACATTATGGTGAGTGCATAACTTTTTTATCTGATGTCAATTTTCATTCATTCCTCAGCATATGGGACAGAGTCCCCAGTTACCTGAATCCTGGATGGACTCTAAGGAATGATATTCCTGAGTACTGTTGAGCCAAATGTTGCTCTTCCCCTAGAGGCCAGATCCAACTCATAATGACTAATAAAGGTATTAGGATTGGCCCAAGTTACAGCTACACAAATGTCATCCATGGAAGACCTGGATAACAAAACTGATGAAGTTGCCATGGACCTGGTTGAATGGGCTCTTAAAGGCTTTTGCAAGGCCAGATCAAACTCGTTATAAACAAGGAAGATGCAATTGGTTACCCATTTTGATAAAGTTACTTTGGTAACTGGTTCTTCCAATTTCATTTCTGAAAAGGATACAAATAATTGATCTGATTTTCTAAATTTCTCTCATCTTTGAAGATAGAAATGTAATTGCCTGTGGACATCTAATAAATGCAAAATGTATTCTCCTTTGTTTAAAAAACTTGGAAAGAACACAGGGAGGTTAATAGATTGATTAATGTTAGAGCCTGACATCATCTTAGGAAGAAAGGAAGATTGGTCCTTAAGTTCACACTATCTTTATGAAAAATTAAATAAGGAGGCTTAGAGGATAAAGCTTGAAGTTCTAAAACTCTCCTAGCTGATGTTATGGCTATCAGAAATATAGTTTTCCAGGTCAAATATTTCAAATCACATTTTGTAGCTGGTTTAAATGTTTTCTGAGTCAGGGCATGTAACATTAAATTCAAATCCCTTGGAGGAGTGGGATATTTAAAGAGTATTTTGAATAGAAAGGTTATAAATGCTTTACAAAGACGTGAAGAAGCCAACATGGAATTATCAACTCCAGTATGGAAATTAGAAATGGCAACTAACTGAAGCTTAACTGTTGAGGGACTAGCCCCATCATTAAAAATAGAAGCCAGGAATTCAAGAATTTTAGATACTGGTGCTGAAAATGGATCAAAGTTTTGCTGCTGCACCCAAAAGACAAACCTTTTCCATTTGCTCTTGTAAATTTTTCTAATGGAAGCTTTGTGGAAGACAAAAGAATCTGGAGTATCAGGGAAGAGAGCTTGGGTTTTCTGGCTATCAACAGAATTGGAGAAATCATGCGGTCAACTTTAAGCCCAAGATGTCTGGATAAGTCACATCTGTTGGATGAGACAGAAGCAACAAAAACTTACTACTACCATACTAAACAAAAAAGGAAAACAAGCAGGCAACGGATCCTTCAACACTTTTATTTAAAGTTAGTGCTTTCACTGAAACAAGTGAATCAGCTTCATCAGACTGAGTAAAAAACTCACTCAACAAATGGAGTTTAAACAGAGGGGAGGGCCTTGGGAACTTAAACTGGAGGAGGCAGAGTTGGAATGGTAGATTTGAACAACAGCGCATATTTTTCCGGGGTTAAATGAGGCTTTATCCATTAAGTTTATTGAAAATGAAGGACTTTACTAGATAGGAATGGGCATTTAACCTAATTTTATGAAGTTTTGGTTACGCATAAAAACATTTTTGAGTTTATGAAGTTGTTAACTTATATTGTATTAATTCAAATTTTTCTGGTCTTGATTCTAGTAAATACAAAGTGTTAAGTACTAGAAAAAATATATAATAATATTTGATTTTAGTACAACATAAATGATTATAGTTTTCCATTAAGGTTATTTTATAGTTTAATAATATATGTTTAGGTAGGTTTAAAATAGTTATGGTGTATGACTCACTAGTTTTTTGTATATAGGTTTATATGCATTTTTACAATATGGGTAGCAATATTCATTATATTGTTTTTAAATGAATAAGATTTAGTGTTTTAGAGTAGTGATTTTTGGAAGGGTTTGGTCAGCAGTGAACATATGGAGCAAGCTTTTAAGGTTTATTCATTTCCTTATTTAAAGCGATTTTTGATGTTTTATATAAAATAACTTATTTTGCAAATATTGGCAATTTTGCTTTAATTAAGAAACTGAACGATGACATCATGTTTGTGAATAGTTGCTTATTGGCTGAGTTTAGTGTGAGTGTTTAAACTGGGAGACTGTGAGTTTTTTACTCAGTCTGAAGAAGCTGATTCACTTGTTTCAGTGAAAGCGCTAACTTTAAATAAAAGTGTTGAAGGATCCATTTGCATGCTCATTTTCCTTTTTTGGATGAGACAGAAGGTCTGGAACTGGATCCAGAATACAAAGCAGATAAACTAGATGAGGTCAAAGGAAGGGAAAATAAATTTGTTGAGGCCAGTAAGGGGCAATGATGATTACTTTGCTCTTCAATCAGAATGCTTTCTGTAGAAATTTGGTGATTAAGGGAGTTAGGGGAAAAGCATGAAGGAGACCTGGGGGCCAATCATGTAGGACAGCATCTCTCAGTGACTCCGCAGCTGGGGAATTAGGGCAAAGAACCTGCTGCACTTGTTGTTTAGGGGAGATGCAAATAGGTCACCACATGGCTAGCCCCATTGGTGTAAAATCATCTCCGCCACTTCCTTGTTGAGAGACCACTCATGAGGAAGTAATATGGACCTGCTAAACTTGTCTGCTATCATGTTGGATTTCGCCGGTATGTGTGTTGCTATCAGAAATCAATTTGAAGAGATCACCAACTGCCACACTTTCATAGCTTCTTGACATAGTGGGTAAGATCTGGTTTCTCCTTGTTTGTTGATGTACCATACTACAGACATATTGTCCATTTGAAATGCAAAAAAAATGTAAATAATAAATGTAAAGTCAGTCAGGCTGACAGAGATGAGTTTTTAATTATTTTCTTGACTTGGAAACAAATAGTCTCTACCCTTGGCAAAGGAGAGAAGCTGTCATTGATGTTGTTTTAAATAAGAGCCCCATGAATTCTATCATTTCAGATGGTTCTAGATGAGATTTGTTGTGCTTGATTGTAATTCTTAGAATGAAACAAATCTGGATTACATAGTCTCAAGCTGTTATCAGAAGATGCTTGGTCGAAGCAGTTATGAGCCAGTCATCTAGATGTGGAAACACTCAGAATCCCTGCAATCTCAAGTGAGCTGCTACTATTGCCATGCATTTGGTGAACACTCTGGGGGCTGTGGCGAGACCAAAGAGCAGTGCTCTGAATTGGTAATGACTGGCTTGCAGCCAGAAGAGTAGATATCTCTTGAACCGTCTGTTCATTTTATGTGATAGTATGTGTTCTGGAGCTCTATTGAGCACATCCAGTTGTCCTTGTGCAGGAAAGGTAATATGGACTGAACTGTGACCATCCAGAACTTGGTATGCTGAACTAATTTGTTCAGAAATCTGAGATCCAAAACTGGTTCCTGATGTGGTGATGTGAGGTATTGCCACCTATGCCAGGAGAAGTAGGGCAGTGGATGTGTAACATATGCCAGCATGGCTAGCTGAAGTTTTGTAAAGAATTAAATGTCATTTGTATATCAAACTGATTTGCACAGGTGCTTGTGTTGAAAATGTATTTGTAAAGCTGTTTGTGTTAAAAATGTACCAACAGTGCATCCTGCTGGACAAAAAAATATATACCTGTATGTCAGACTGTATTGTAACTGTTGAAATTAATATATTGTAACAGAGGATACTGGAAGAGAAAAGGTTATTCTCAATCTAGCTAACTTTGAAAAAAATAGTCTGGAATTAAATTCCCTGGTTTAGGCCATAAAGATTGTATCTTACAGTTCTGATTGCAGTCAGAGACAAAATGTCTGCGAAAACCAGGACTAGGAATCCCACTGTATTGTCCTTAGGGTGAACTAATTGCTACCCTGGAAGGATGGACTTTTTCAAATGGTTTTATACTTCCAGATACAATAACACATCTTAGCAAAGCTCTATGTGTGTGTATTATGACACGTGCTTGATTCTGGTTCAATTTATAGTAAAGGGGGTAGTGTGGGAACCAGAAGTCAGATGACCAGGTGTATGTGATGTCAATCTGTAATCCAGCACTGAAATGATGTTTTAAAACTAGATGAGACAGAAGTCTATTGGCAGTCTGTTTCTTAAGCCTGACAAGGAAGGATCACTCAAACACTTCATCTTGCCTTGCTTTAGTAAGTAACCAGGAAAGAATTATTCTTTAGATTAGTCAGGAAAATATAGTGAGATTAGTTAAGTACTGATTTTCTGTATCTGTCTGAATCTATCCATCTGCGTTATTTTTAATATTACTGTGATTGAAACTCTGGTGTCTACTGTAAACAGATATTTAGTATTTTCATGTTCTTTTATTATGTATTATTAAATGTAGTTAAACTTTTCATTGTGGCTGGTCTTTTAGAGAATATTTTAATGTTTGAGAGTACTTGTATTTATTTAGTGATAATGTGGCCACTTCTAAAAGCCTTGCTGCATTACTCAAATACTGCCATTTGTATTAGTATTAACTTTACTCAGTATAATTGAGTGCCCTTATAAGAGCCTTAGAGTAGCTGGCTTTGGAGTTTTCTGGTGGCAGCACCAACCTTATAGTCCAGGCAGAGGGGGGCATAACTGGTAAATATGTGCCAGCCTTTCCCAGGTGTGTATGTGTGTGTGTGTGTGTGTGTGTGTGTGTGTGTGTGTGTGTGTGTGTGTGTGTGTGTGTGTGTGTGTGTGTGTAAATCAAATCTCAAAAAGTGCATGTGTGTCAGCTACTTGGAGCAGGGACACAGAGCACTGGTTTCAAAAAGAGGATGGTGGAGGACTTGACATGGAACACTTGGCTGAGGACTCAACTCTACAGTTGTGTCAGTGTGGGGTCTTATTTGGGGCCTGGTGATAGAGAAGGAAACACAGTCCCAGGACGTGAGTGTGCTCCCTGTGTGCTGTTAAGGGAAATTGTGCCTGGTGCAGAGAGCTGCATCTGGAAATACTGAGTGTATCTATTTTTCTTCCAAGTGGACATCCCTCACTGGTATCCATGGTGAGGATTGAGACTTCTTAATTACTGACCCAGAGCAGGGACGTCACACCCTGTTTTCTTTAGTACTAAAAACAATCTTGAGTAGGTTCCAAATCCTTTCTGGTCTTGAGGGACCTCATGGATGACTCATTTTTCTAGCAGCTTTTGTATTTCTAGAGCCGCTGTTTTCCTCTGACTGGGTGGAACATCAGGAATGTCATTTTCTGATGGAGGAGGGAGGGAGAGAAAAAGGAATTATATAACCTCTGGAAATAATCCTCTGCACCCAAGTCTCTTTTGTAATGTTTAGCCAGGCTCTCTGGTGCAGGGATATGTGACCTCCAACTGCCTCCAGATGTGGGCAATTGGATCTCCTTTCAGGAATGCTGTTAGGGTCTATCAGAGAAAAAAATGTCTGAACCCCTGGTTCTGTAGGCCTCTTCTGCTGCATGGATAGCATCTTCCATTACAGATCCTCCCTCCAACCCCTGGGGGAACTTTCTCCACTTGTATTATGAAATAGGTCCTGGGATTTTCTGAACCACATTTTTTGACCACCTCACTAATTAATCGCAAAAGATCTCTGAGGAGTCAAAAAACATACAACCACTGCAGAAATGGTCTTACCATCTTGTTCACACCTGGAGAGCATGTCTTTAGCCTTGGGGCCAAATAACGAACTTCCATCAAAAGGAGCATTGATGAGGGATGACTTGAATGGCTCTGCAAAATCACACAGGCACATTCAGGCATGCCTCCTGATGGAAATGCCTGAACCTACCACCCTTGAGACTCCTTCAGCTGCATGTGATATGAGCCTCATGGATGAATTAGAAATAGATTGTAGGGTCATCAACTGTGAAGCAATATAAGTCTCTGCCTCAGAAACACTGGCCCCAGAGAGAGATTTTGAAAGTTCTTTGATCAAATCCCTCTTTAATCTGGTGAAGTGTGCCAAGCAATTCAGGGACCTGAGTGCAAAGGTCACTGATGCATACACATGCTTTCCAAATCTGTCCAATGACCTAGACTCCCTGTTAGGGGGATAAACAGAAGAATCCTGTTCCATGAGTTATTTCTTTGTGGCTGCCACTATGACCATAGCATCCACTGGTACTACTTTGTTCCAGAACTGTCTACTTTTTGGTGTTGCTAGGATCCTATCTGGTCTCTTGGGTATCAGCTCAACAGAATCAGGCTCCCTCCACAACTGTTGAGAAATCAAGTCAATGAGCTCATCAGTGGGTGGCATCACGCAAGAAGTAGACAAGCCAGTACTAATTGCCTCCAGGAATACTGATTCCTCATGAAAAGGGTTATCAGTAGACCAACCACCCCTTTGTTTAAGGATCTCTAAAATGTCTCCAAATGAAATGTCATCAGGTGGTGATCTTGGAGACCCTTCCCCTTCATTGAAATCAGTATCTTCTGTGACCAACTCCTGAGGGGAGTTCAAGTGCCTCCTCTTGCACTTGCTCTTCCTAGGGACTTCTTAGGGTGATGTTTCAGAGATACAAACATTTTTGGGTCTTCTCAGGTGGTTCAGATCTGAAAAGGACTGAGAGGATCTGGGTTGGTCAGAATGTCTTTTCTTGACTTCTTTTTTATCTTGTCTTGGAGGTTTGAGATCCAGTAAGCGAGTCTCCAAAGGCCAAAGGAAGAAGGCCCTTGACAATAAGTTTATTTTTCCTGTCTACCAGTACTCTTGGATTGAAGGCTTTACAAACTGAGCAGGAAGACTACAAATGGTTAGGACCCAAGCAGTAAACACATAAATCATGGGCATCCAACAACGGGATTTTATACCCACATTTGTCACACTTTTTGAAACACAAACCTGACAGTTTCTCCACCATTTTAAACAGCTAAACACAGTGGTAAGTATCCACTCTAGAGAAAAAACGGTGAGTTAAAGCAGAAATAAGGAAGTTTTTTTTTATTATTTAAATTATACAGTGTAGGTAGAAGACAAAGGATACTAACAATGGCATTACAAGAATTACCAAACGATAAGTGAAAGATTACCAACAATGGTAAAGAAGAACTATTATATTTGAAATAGAAGAAAGGGATATCAACAAAGATTTACAATGAATATGTAGGTTAAGGGAGGGGAAAAAAATTAGCAAAAAGTGAATTTCTTAAAGAGGTATATGTAAAAGGACAACTTATCATTCAAACAAACCCATGTGAGCTCCAGAGACTATGTCTGTACACAACAGTGGTAAACAAGATCTGGGAAAAGAGGGAGACTGTTGCATTATGGGAAAGGGAGGAGCTTGAGAGTTTGTAGTATCCATGAGCTGTAAAAAAGTGGCTGAGTTGGATCCAAGTTTCAGATCTGAACCCACATGTTGAGGAATGAATGAAAATTGACAACATCAGATAAAATATTTCAGTCTTGGGGAGATTCACAATAAAGGGTCTGTCTGCAAAAATTACATTAGCTGTAAAATGCTTATCAGATTATGCTTTCAATAATCATGACTTGGTGAACTTCATGACCATCCACTATCTGGTTAGGTTTGAAGTATGTCAAAACTAAAACATGGCTTCCTATTTAAAGAGCAAGACCTAATACTGTGAATTCTAACATTCTGAAAATCAAAGTTCTAGTTTGACAAAGAAATAGCAAATTCCACAACTCATTGTAGTTTTAAAATATTTTTGCAGTTGGGGTTAGTTCCTCTGCACATGTCTGTTACTTATATATACTAATTCTGAGATAACAGTACCTCAGATAATTGGAAATACTCTTGAGATATAGCAGTCCTGCAATTAGTACATATTTATTCCTGCTATTTTCACTTAAAGTCTTGCTTTTCTGGGGATCTCAATTACTGTCCTCAAACTTTCAACAAGCAAGCCAAAAAACGTCCATCCATCACTGTTCCCTATTACATTTGGTTTGAATGGACATTTATTTTTAATCTCTAATTAGTTTAGTACATATCTGCATTTTTCCTTAAAGCTTGTGTCTGTTATTTGTTAAAATAAATTATATGTTTTCCTCACAGTTCATTTCTTAAGCATTCTGTCCTTTCCAAGTCATTGCTACTTACAGGACATTATTATAAATCAGTCTCACTTACCCTAGATAGCAATTTGCTGCTTCTTAGTTTAATTTTGTCACTGTTATATCAAAGCAAAGTAATTCATTTTTCTTCCTCTGCCCCACCTCCATCAACCACCACCAATAACTTTTCTGCAGAATTTTCTTTGATTTCTGTCTTTATGGCTTAGTTATTGCTGAAATAGGTTCATAGGTTCATAGGATGATACTAGGCTATTGGCCTGGAGGCCCTTATAAGCCTAGCCAAGAATTTTACCCATGTTCCCACAAAGTCAGCACCTATTTTCCCTGTCCAGCAGGGACACAGGTGAGATCCCAGGGGTATATTTTCTGTTTCCCATCCAGTCGTCCAGGTTCCTCTTAAAGAGCACTAGTGAGGTACTCTACTTGACATGGAGAGGAAGTCTGTTCCACAGATGGGGGAGTTGGTGGGACACAAATCTATCCCACCAACAAGTTCTATTAATGTCACAGACCAGGATGAGACCTTGCATGCAGGTTGCACAAGTGAAATTTGACTTATGGATATGCAGCAACTCCATCAAGGCTGAGTCTAAGATGGCCTTGTATGCCAGACACAGGTCACTTCTGAGCAGTCTGTACAAGACTGAGTAGATTGGACAGGGATTTTAGCCTATCTGTATAGGATAGGTGTTTGAGATCCTGGATTTTCTTGGTCAGGAACTTCTGTGGTCTCTCCAACAGCTGCATGTGCTTGGCAAGGTACATGCTGAAGGAGGCATTGTATTCGATAATGGGTCTGATAAGGGAGGAGTACAGGGATGTTATGACCTCCTTGTTCCTGGATGAAATACCCTTACTTATGAGGTGGGCCATGTAGAAAGCCTTCCATACAACAGAGGCAACATGGTGGTCAAAAGTCAGGTTGCTATCAACCTGGGTGCCCAAGTCCCTAACGACTGATTGCATGCTTAGTACATTGTTATTAATGTGATAATTAGTGGGGACACCATTTTCCCCAAAGGGGATAATGATGCATTTCTTGGCATTAAGTTTGAGGCCATGCTTCTGGCACCAGTCATTAGTTTGGTTAAGGGCTTCTTGGAGGATGTTCACATCACTAGGGGAATTTATGACAGTGCCCAGCTTGCAGTCGTCTGCAACCTTGGTCAGCCACAGACCACTGGTTTTGGCTTGCACCTCAGAAAAGTATATCCCAAACCATAGAGGCCCCAAGACCAGTCCTTGGAGTATGTCACTTGTTACGAGTTTACTACTAGAGGTGGCTTCCCCTATTTTGACTGAGTGGGTTCTATCAGTGAGCCAGTTAGCTACTCATCTGGTAACATATGGGTTGATGCGGGTCTATATCATGTCAGCAAAATGGCATTACAGAGAATGCCGTTTTGCCGACACCTATAGACTGAAATCGGAAAACAGTGAAAGCTCAGGTCAGCGATTTCTTTCCCAGGGAAAGAAATTGCTTGGTCTGAGCTGTGACATTGCCCTTTACATGACTGTAGTGCAATCTCGGAGTTGGTATATTTAGTTAGGGGGATGTGGGGCGGCACAGCCACCCACATTGGGGGGGTTGTAATGTTTTAAGTGGTATATTGTGTTTTGCTGGTTCGATGATTTTTTTCCATGGGAAAAAAAAATCGGTGAACTGCAGTTTCTCTGTTTTAAGATTGCGGTCTATATGTGTCGGCAAAATGGCATTCGTTGTAATGCCGATTTGCTGACATAATATAGACCCGGTTGATGCCTATCTGGGGGACTTTATCTATTATACCCAAGTGGGGAACAGTGTCAAAGGCTTTGGCTAGATCAAGGTAGGTAGTGTGCACTGTCTTGCCCTCATCCATGGCTTTGGTGACTGTTTCAAAAAAGGAGACCAAGTTTAACAGGCATGATCTTCCTTTAACAAAACCAAACTACGTGGGATCAAGCATTTGGATGTTGCCAATGTCCTTATTTATAAGGTCCATGGTAATGCATTCCATGACTTTGCAGATCAGGCTCATTAGGCTAATTGGCCTATAATTGCCTGGGTCGTTGGACGCTCCACCTTTGTGCAGAGTGATGACACTGGCTGTCCTCCATTCTGCTGGGACAAAGCCAGTGCACAGGCTTTGGTTGAATAGGGTGCCTACTTGTGCTGAGAGCTCTTGCCTGTGTTCATGTAGGACACAGCCAGGGATGTTGTCATGTCAATGGAGGCTGTATTTTTTGCCTTTGAGAGGGCATTAATAACCTGTTTTCTGATGATGAGGGAGGGGGGCAGGTGCTGGGTATGTCCTGGTTTACTGATGGATGAATTTTTCATTTAACTTGTCTGCCAGCAGGTTGGCTATTTCTATGGCATTTGTGTATGTGGTATTCTTGACCACAAATTCAGAGCAGATTTGGGAGTTACCTTTGAGATTGGGGATATATGCGAAGAAGGCCTTGTGATTGTCCTTAGTGGATGTGGTCAATTTGGATTTGAAGTTAGCCTTAGAGGATTTCAACAGTGACCTTATTTGCTTGTTCAGACAAAGGAGAGATTGCTTCCAACTTGGCACCTGTTCCTTCTTTGTTCTGGACAGCAATTTTTTTTTCCTTTTATTATAGAGTCTGTTTATTGCTGCTGTCCACCAGACAGGTTTACTCTTCTTTGAGGAAGATGATTTGATCCTATCAGGTATTGCTGAAATGTAACATTTATATGAATTACAAAAAGAGCCAGAAAGCAGAAAACATTCTATTGATAAACAACAGGGTGATCTAAGTGCAGGAACCCTTTTCAGGATGACCTAGCCACCAGGCAAATCTAATCAATGTGATGTATGCAATTCATTTATTTTGGTAATGCCTCTTGCTTAGTATCAAGAATTCCCTTACCCCACCTAAAGCCTTTCCACAATCTGTGACTTCTTTTAAGTAATTTGACATGAGTTCCTCTATACTCCATCCTTCTTTACTGTAGATATTTCCTGCCGAAAACTTTTTAAGTGAATTATGCAGTACTAATCAGCTCTGCATACTGAGTGCTATTTTTGCAAGTCATAACTTGCTGAAATTTACTGAATGAATGTATTGCTTTGTCAAAACTAAGAGGCACTGTTGAGAGGGAAAAGTAGGAGGTAAGTCCAGTTTGTCTGATTTTTCCCCTTTACATTATGAATTATTGCTACATTTTGCTCTGTACCCCTTAAATTAAATAATTATTTCTTGTTGAACTGATGCCATAATTTTGCTTAAAACTGTCATAAAACAAATACTTCTGTAGGTTCTAATCTCAATTTTATTTCCTTACTTATAACTAGTTACTACATATAACTTATAAAGTCTTTTGGCTTTTCCCGGTTAGGGGTCGCCACAGCGGAACTCCCATCCGCTAATGAATGGCAGTGGATTTTTACGGTGCCGAGTTGCCAGCCCGACGCCCAACCTTCAAAGAAGGCACGCCCATTCACGCACGCACCTACCTGCATGTTTTTAATGTCACTTGACCAAGGGGAGGACATGCAGACTCCACACAGAAGGTGCTCCAGCCGATAATTGAACGGGAGAACCTCTTGCTGTGAGGCGACAACGCTAACTGCTGCACCACCGCGGCCTATTACATATACTTTATACTAGCCATTAAATGTTCTATACCTTTCTCACTCTTCATTTAAAAGGATAATTGGTGTAATTGCTCTTATTACTTCTCTCATTCCTGTATGTCCAAAATCTCTGGTATCTGCAAGTGGCATTGTCCTGGCTCACACACATGCACAATGTCCCAACCCCTAGATGCTGGCCCAAAAGACTTTTATGAAGGAGTATGCACTGGGATACAATAACCACCTTGTGGCTTCTAATATTAGTTGTGGAATCTCAGAGCTGTAGAAAAGAGTGCTGCCTTATGCACAGTAGTCTTATATACATTTGTGTTAAACAGAGATAGCCAGTTTGGTGTGTGGCGTTAAAAATCAGCCCAAAAGTACGAATAATAAGGGAAGACTCCATAGAGGCAGTCTACAGCATTCCGGAAGTTTTGGATGTTCTGAATAATAGTAAAGACACACCCCATATCCATAAGCCTGCCATTTTAGTGAACATTGTGCAGTCAGTGTGAGCACTACTTCAGCAACCTCTGAAAGTATGAATAATAACTCATATCTTAACGTTTAAACAAAAAACAAGTGATGTGAATTGCCATAAACCAGTTACTGTGTAGCTAGACTGCACTATATCTGCTGCAATAGTCATTAGAAAGAATTTAGATAATTTGAACTCTTTAATCACAGATAACAGGAACATGACTGTGCAGTCTTCCCTCACCTCTCACTCATCCCTCCCCCAATTTCAGAAGGCAATGTGGGAAAAATATTTATAGTGTAGAATGCTTTCTGATGAGGAGAATATTAATGGGACACCTATGGACATGAATCTTGCAATCTTGCTGAAGTCAATGGTCTAATGTTTCCAGTACAAAGCTGAATTTTATTTTCAGAAGAAAGGCAGTCATACTTATAATTAAATCTATCTTTCCTTGATAGAGCTTCTCCACCCCCTCCACTTCACACACGGACACTGAACAGACATTTTGAGGCTTTTAGAAGGTATGCATTCCAAGATCCTGATGTGACTTCTATGGCAATTTATTGATCTGAAAAATTTTACGCTGTGCCTGAAAAGTTTCTTGGCTAGTTTAAATACATTACACCTTATAGGTTCATAGGTGCTTACTAGGCTAACAACCACAAGGGCCTTTTTAAGCCTAGCCATGCAACCCAAATCTCTGACAAGTTCTGATACAGCATGGGCCTGGGAGATAAACCATTTACAGGTTATCTGTTTGCAACAGACACATAGATGCCAAACCAGGGATGAATTTCCAGTTTCCCATCCAATTGTCCAAGTTGCACATGAATTGGATTAGGGAGGAACTCAGCTTCACATGGATGGGGAGCCTGTTCCATAAACGGGGTAGTCTCTGGGACACATACCTATCTCTCCAGCAGGTCCTATTTATATCATAGGCAAGGTTTGTCTTTAGAATGGGTAATTCTGATCCCGAGTAGTCCCTGTGGTTGCTGCCAGATCTGATGAGAGCAGTACCTTTGATATCTCTTATCCTATGATATTGAACTGCAAATCTCAAAGACAAAACAGCACCTGTGACTTGAACTTGAATAAAATAAAATAATGTCATTGTTTGCCTCAACATATTACAAAGAATCAAAAGATCACTTTTATACTGACACACATACTGCTTTTAGATCTCAAATCACAACAATATTATAGATTTACATTTTTTATAGCTTTTGCTTATTTTATTCTGCAGACAAAAGCTATACATTTGTTTTCAAATGATTATTTGTTATTGCTGCATCCTGTCAATTTACTAAAGCCATTCTGTCCTGAATTCTACACTAATTTTAACTGGCAACATCTTTCACCCACTTTAAGATATTCTTATGAAATTTCAGGCCCAGACTCCTTGACAATCCCACTTTCCTTTTGCCTTCCAAAGTGTAATAGTATATAGGGAAAACAGACAACAGAATCTCAAATATGGGCATACATCCAAGGGCATGTAAACATGTGCATTTTGATATAACGTATAAACATGATAGAAAAAAGAATTTATGTACTTACCGTAACGTTCCATGTTTGTAGTCTATCTCGCCTACATTCTTGCTGGATGGGTTAGGAGCCAATATTCAGCTCCGACTCGGCTGATACTAAAGCTCAAGAGCTTTTACTGGCTCGAGGCTAACACTTATCCCATGGTGCCTCACGGCAATTCCCCAGATCTTGTTTGCAAGAAAGCAATAAGAACCTAATAGTTATGAAACTATATATATATATATATATATATATATATATATATATATATATATATATACATACATACACATATAAATATATATATATATATATATATATATATATATATATATATATAAAACTGTGTACATCCAGACAAACGCAGTGTAACATTATCCATGCCAGGTGGACAACAACTACAACCAGGTCAGACAGCATAAGTATAGTCCACCAGATCCTCCAGGAACAGGAAGGGGGCAGGAGGGAGGGATGCAAGAATGTAGGCAAGATGGACTACAAACCTGGAACGTTATGGTGCGTACATAACATCTTTATGTTATGTAGTCCTATCTCACTGTAATTCTTGCTGGATGGGACAGCATCCCTAGCACCTTTATCCTGGGTGGCTCAAGCAAAGAGACTTTTCAGCACAGTGGACCCAAAGGATGACCTGTCCTGGGAGATCAAATCCAATTTGTAATGAATGACAAAGGTATGCTGTCTTGCCCAAGTAGCTGCTGCACAAATAGTATGAACTGGGAGCCTAGATCTAAAGGCACATGAAGTCGATACTGCCCTAGTTGAGTGGCCTTTTACTTTGTTGGGTAACTGTTTGCCAGCAGTCTGATAAGCAAAGGAAATGCAGTCTGAAAGCCATTTTGAAAGGGTAACCTTAAAAACAAGCAAGCCTTTATTTTTGTCCGAAAAGGAAACAAATAATTGATCTGATTTTCTAAATTCTTTAGTCCTGTGTATGTAAAACCTGAGAATTCTGTGAACGTCCAATTGGTGTAGTATGTACTCAAATTTATTAGAATGATTTGGAAAAAACACTGGTAGCTCAATAGTAGTGTTAAGATTATGTTCTGAGCATACCTTGGGAAGAAAGGAAGGGTTAGACCTAAGTAAGACTCTATCCTTGTGAAAAACAATGTACGGAGGTTGAAAAGTATGAGCCTGTAATTCTGAGACTCCTAGCAGAGGTTATGGCTACTAAGAACAGTGTTTTCCAAGATAATAATTTCAGATCCGATGAAGAAGAGGGCTCAAAGGGGGAAGAAATTAAGGATGTGAGAACTAAGTTTAGGTTCCAGGGTTCTGGTTGCTGTTTGATTGGAGGCCTGAGAAGGAAAACTCCCTTCAAAGAAGTTTTGCACAAAGAGTGGAACATGATGGGATTTCCCATGTAGCCAAAATGGTAATTAGAGATGGCAGCTAACTGAACTCTAATTGTAGCAGCCGCAGCTCATTCATAAAAGATGGACGCAAGGAAGGACAAAATAGATTCTATAGGAGCTGTATATGGATCTAAACCTTGATTTACAGCCCAAATAGAGAACCTTTTCCATTTGTTGAAAAATAACTTCCTAGTGGAAGGCTTGTGGGAAGAAATCAGAATATGTTTGACTGAAGGTGAAAGGGGAACACATCTGGCTATACGTGGAACTGAAGCAGCCATTATGTCAATTTTAGGGTGTGGATGGTAGCATGGAACTGCCCCGATTGATGAATCAGGAGGTCTGGAGATGATTCCAGAATTCATGGTTCCTCCAAGAGGTAGGGCCACAGGAAGGGAAACCAGACTTGACGAGGCCAGTAAGGATCAGGGTACTGCTCAAATGTTTCGCTTACTGTATTACCTTTGGAATGAGAGGAAAAGGTGGGAAGGTATAAAGGAGCCCTGGGGGCCAATCGTGGACTAGAGCATTGCTGGGTGACATTCCCGGATGGGGAATTAGGGCAAAGTAGCTGCTGCATTTCGTGTTCAGGTGTGCTGCGAATAGATCTCTTTTGCGACTGCTGCATTCAGAGAACACTCGTGAGGCATGAGAATTGCTCGACTGAGTTTGTCTGCTATCACATTAGACTTCCCCGGGATGTGCATTGCTACCAGAAAGCACTGAGTGTCCATTGCCCATTTCCAAACTCTTAAGGCCACACAGCAAAGTGGGTAAGATTTGGTTCCCCTTGCTTGTTTATGTACCACACAACAGACATGTTGTCTGATTGAATCGCAATTGTCCCGGTGGGAAGAGAGCTGTGAAGTGCTTGCAACGCATATAGCACCGCTCTCATCTCCAGAACATTGATATGCAAGTGTTTCTCATGGTTCTGCCAAGTACCTTGGACCGCCATTCACAGATAATGCCCCCTACCCTATCTGGGAGGTGTCTGTGGTCAAAACTGCCTTTTCTTGAGGAGGAACAAGAGGACGACCTAAGAGAAGTTGTTCTGTATGCAACTACCATGTCAGATCCTTCTTGCAGGTGCTTATGATAAGAATCTGATGAGACAGGGGAAGATCCTGCATTGACCATTGGGCAAATAGTAGCCAGTGAAGCACTCTCATGTGCAGATGGGCTAGAGGAACTAATAGAATGGAGGAAGCCATAGTGCCTAGGACTTGAAGGACTACCCTGGCCTGGACTTTGTGACTGTTTAGCAAGGATCTGACTTGGCTGCATAATGATTCTACTCTTTCTGGTGTTAGTCTTCCTGACATGGTGGTTAAGTCTATTTCTGAACCTAAGAATACAATGTGCTGCGATGGAGATAAGTCTGATTTTAGGTTGACTGTGATGCCTAAACTGGCGCACAAGAATAGAGTCTCGTCTCTGGTTCTGATGAGTTGATGTTTGGTGGTAGCAGTGAGGAGCCAGTCATCTAGGTACAGAAACACCTGGAATCCTTGATGTCTCAGGTGAGCCGTTACCACTGCCATGCATTTGGTGAACACTCTGGGGGCTGTAGTGAGGCCAAAGGGCAGTGTTCGAAACTGAAAGTGACTGGCTCTCAGCCAGAAGCATAAGTGTCTTCTGGAGCACCTGTCCATTTTGATGTGTTAGTACGCGTCCTGAAGATCTAATGAGCACATCCAATTGTCTTTCCCAATAAAGGGAAATATCGACTGCAGAGTGATCATTCGGAACTTCAATTTCTTTACAGACTTGTTGAGTCTGCTGAGATCTAGAACTGATCTCCAGTCCCCTGTCTTTCTTGGAACTAAAAAGAATTGAGAGTAAGTTCCGGATAATATTTGCTCTGTGGGGACTTCTTAGATGACTTTTTTGCAGCAACGAGATAACCTCTGATGTTGCATGGTCTAGCTGAATGTGTGGCACGTCTGGTAGAGACTGGTTTACTGGGGGATCGGAAACAAAGGGGATTAGATAACCTCTGGATATTGTGGTCTGTACCCAACGATCTTGTGAAATGTTTAGCCAGGTGCTTGGGTTCAGCAATAGATTACCCCCGACTGCCTCCAGAGATGGATAGTCGGGCAATCCCCTCAGGGGCAATGGAAGGGATGATCAGAGAAGCTTTCTCTATCTCCCTGGTGTTGCAGACCTCCTCTGCCACGGGGATGGTCTCTTCCATTATATCCTCCCCCTCTGCCTCTAGGAGAGGGTTGACCTTGTGCCTGAGGGAAACCTTTTTGGGATTTATGGAACCACATTTTTCCTCCCGTATTACCCTTGGGATAGGGTCTAGATGGAAGGGAGAAATGGACTCTGACAGCAGATAAGGTTTTCCCTTCCTGCTCACACCTGGTCAAGGTCCCTTTCATCTGAGGTCCAAAAAGAGATGAACCATCAAAGGGGACATTGGTGAAGGAAGACTTAAAGGATTCTGCGAAGTTGCAAAGATGCATCCAAGAATGTCTTCTGAGAGAGATTCCTGCTGTGGCTGCCCTTCTTGCTCCATCCGCTGCATACGATATCAGCCTCATGGAGGAGTGTAAGGCTGGAGAGCTGTGCAGAAACCTTATCCATGGATCCCAGAGCTACTGAACCCTGAAGGGTATCTCTCAACTCCTTCAGGAGATTCCTCTGAAGTCAAATGAAATGAGTAAGGTAATTCAGCGATCTTAGAGTAAATGCCGCTGAAGATAAGGTATGCTTCCCATACCTATCCCATCATCCTGGACTCTTTGTTAGGAGGATGGATATTAGAAGATGTTTTGGACAACTCCTTCTTGGTGGGCACTGCTACCACCATAGCATCAACGAGAACTCCTTTGGAAAGAAAGGACTTATCTTCAGGTGCAGTCATGAATTTGTTTGGCCTCCTCAGGATGGGCTCCAATGTGTCTGGGAAGATCCAGGCTTTCCTCGGTATGACCCCTAAGAGCTGGTCATAAGGAGGTATCACCCAGGAGGTGGAAGGTCAGGAACCAAAGGCCTCAAGATACACTGATTCATCCTCAGTAGGGTTAGAGGTCTTCCAATCACCCCTCTGTCTAAGGATTTCTAGGATGTCAAAAAAAGAGACAGCCTCAGAGGGGGATCTAGGGGACCCTTCTGATTCCTCCAAATCAGTGTTAGACATGACAGACTCAGGTGAGTCAACATGCTTCCTCTTACAAAGTCTCTTCCGAGGGAGCTCTCCAGTGGGATAATCTGGGGAGGTCTCGGAAGAGGGGGCACCTCCAATGGGGCTGCTTGAGTCTCTGGTTCCCTACACTGTATGGGTGGCAGGGGAGAAGAAGTTGCTTCCGGCTGCTGGTGGGACATCGGTTCCAAAGGTATGGCTTTTGCAGAGGATAAAGCCTTCTCTATTACTTTGAAAGCCTTTCCTTCCCGTTCCAAAGAAGACCTCCACTCCGAGGAAATGGATGGTCAGCTCCAGGCAAGGGGGAATGGCTCTGAAGCAGATGTGGGAACTGAGCTGAGTCGAGCCAAAGCGCCAAGAGGGAGGGTCGGTTCCAAAGAAAACCCAGGATGACTATCCCCCTCGGAGTCAACTTGAGAGCGTCGGCTCCCAGATCCCTTGTCTCCTGACTGAGCCACTGAGGATAGAATTATCGGTTCCAAGGAAGCAGGGGGAATCCTCGGAACTGACGGATCCAACATCAAAGAACCTGAAGTGATTGACTCAGAGAGCGAAGCAGTCAGAGGAGGAGCAGTGGTTTGCAAAGCGGTCGGCTCCAAAGCCTTTGGGTCCTGAGGGGCCAATTTTCTTGCCAGAGCTGGGTCAGAAACAACCTCTTCACCATCCGCTCAATGTCCTCATCTGAGAGTGTTCTGGAGGATTGGGTGGAGACAGGAGATCTCCTCCTCTCCAAAACAGGAGCTCTCAATGTAGGTGAGACAGGGTCAATGTCAGGTAATTGTCTCGGTACTGAAGGTTGCCTCGGCACCGAGAGACCAACGGTATCGATACAGAAGAGGCTGAATCAGAGCCAGAACTCCTTGGCTCCGACGCTTTGGAATTTTTTGACGGTTCCGAAACTGGAGCCAATGATTTTTGTTTAGAAGTTTTAGGAGCTGTCTGACCAAGTTCCAGCAGTTCCTGGAAGGAGCTGGTCGTAAGACCCCTATCTATCAACTTTTGTTTCCTCTCGTTCAAAACTCTGGTACTGAAGGCATGGCAAAAGGTACAGGGCTCTTGCAAATGTGCTTTGCCTAAGCAGTACACACAGCTAGTGTAACTATCCATCAAAGACATCTTTTGTGAACATTTATCACATTTTTTAAACCCCGAAGGGCGATGGTCCTTATGGTCTCTGTTCTTTTCCTTAAACATGCTAACAGGAACAAACTAAGAAGCTACCTAGAAAGATACCAACACTAAACATACCAAACTACTATCTACTGATAACAATTCCAACAAGAACAGTAAAGATAGAGAAGAGAAAGATTCTATTTGTTTGTTTTTTGAAGAAACACACAGGGAGGAAAGTCCCTCTAACTTAAACAGACAACTATGGCCTTCTAACTGAACTGGGCCGTACTTTCCTAAGGGGGGGAAATAGGGGTCAAACACTCAGTACAATCACACAATAGCTAGAAACTACAAGGAAACTACAAGAATCAAGATACAGAAAAAAGGTGCAGAAAAAAGCAAGATTTAGTAAATAAATCTTTTACTTAGCCAATGAGCCAGTAAGGAGACAACCTCGAAGCTTTCTCGGCAAACGAGCTCTGGGGAATTGCTGTGAGGCGCCATGGGATAGGGGTTGGCCTCGAGCCAGTAAAAGCTCTCGAGCTTTAGTATCGGCCGAGTCGGAGTCGAATATCGCCTCCGAACCCATCCAGCAAGAATTACGGCGAGATAGGACTACATAATATTATTACTTTTTCATTGAAAAGAGTATTTATTTTTGGTTTGCACTTCATAACAACACACCAGTAATATTAATAAGACACATATCAAATATACCAGTTTGAAAATGTGCAATATGTATTGTTTTTTTTTTTAAATATACATCAAAAACAGATCATACTAATGGCTATATCAGACTTCTTCTGGTACCTAGCAATAATAGACCATGTCTTAATAATTTTAAGAGGAAGCACAGCAAATGTATCATATTAATATAGCATGACTTTCAGTTACAAAATGCACTTGGCTGGTGGATCCAACTGTGAAAACACATATATAACTTCTGTGAAAACCATATATAACTTTATCTTTATGTAATGATGTTTGCTGCATGTGAGTGTCTAAAATAGGGAGGGGGAGTCACAAGTCCAGTGGGAAAAAATCTCTATTCTGAAGAAATAAATAGGATTTTTACTAATTATGTATTAATAACTCAATACCTAGTTATTTTAGGCCATTGTATCAAGTTCACAAAATAAAAACTGTGTATGAAGCAAAATGTCAGCAGTAAAGGCAAATAAACTAAAGCAACTCAGCCTGTCCTTGAAAGGCTATACCTCTGTCCCTTAAGTATAATATAAAATGTTAAACTGTGGCAGGGCCTTTCTTTGAAAGGTTACATCTCTTCTCTCTCACTGAGATTTCTTTACAAAACCTTCAGATAATAACAATAGGGTATTCAGCTACAAAGCACATATAAACCTGCAATTTTAAACTGAGAGCTTCTAGGCGACACACCTCTGAATTTCAGCCCACAGCTTTAGCTACACAAAAGCATAGTATTGCACCCACGGCATGCTACAAATGAAATAATATATCTTGTTGTGGTGAAATATACAGGAATTTTACTTCTAACATAATCAAAACTTAGCACACATATTCTGAATATGAGTTTTATCCAGTCTTTTGTGCAGAAGTCAAATAGCCCTACATGGAAAACGAAAATAGTACCGAACTGTGACAACAAAACACTCTGAAACACTGAATTTACAAGTTGTGTATAAGAGACCATATGTCAGTCCCAGAAGGTAGTTCACAATAAAAAAAAATCAGAACTTCTGACAAGATACTTGGCACAAAACACACATACTGTTCCAATGCACTTTCAGAGTCCTTTCTGAGAGGGTACACAATTTTTTACTGAGAAGGAATTACTTAATTACAGTGACCATGTTACTCTTCGAGAGATATTATGCATCCAACAAACCTTATCAATAATCAGTGAACAGTGATCATGTAGATACAATTTGCTTTGTTATATATATATATATATATATATATATATATATATATACACACACAATCTGTCCCCATCCACACAAACAGACACCCATTTATGGGAATCATTCTCATGTGCAATTGCCAAAAGTGGTGAAATAATTGTCACAGTAATGCATTTCCACTTGCTCCTACAGGGCACCCCACTCCCATATCAACTGCCACAAAAAATTAATAAAAAGTGGATGGTGCTGAGGGAAATGTGTATCATTAACAAATGGATACAGATCTATCTAGTTTCCTATCAGAAAAAAGTGAAAAAAAATAAATAAAGGATTACAACAAATATATTTCATATCAGCGTTTTCAGAGACTATGCTCTCTACCCAGACACATGCTAACATCCACCAAGCCACAGCAATCATCACTTTATTGTGCTCACTCTGTCTTTTTCTTTCATCCACTGACTATCCGCCAAGCAGATAACTACTTTTGGTGACCACCTGTGATTACCAGAAATGGTAAAAAATGTATTTCAAGCTGCTGCTCTGATAGATCCCCTTTTTCTGTCAGTTATTATAAAAGTACATAAAACAATATTCTGCTGTGGGGGGTGTCAGATATTACCATGCTCTATCATATCTGATTTCCTAAAAGAAAGTAAAATAAAAGACATGCCTGCAAGAGAAAACTGTCCTGAATATCTTCACATCTGTACTTTCCAGTAGCCTGTAATCGTATGACTACAGACTGCTGGTTAGGCACTGTGATCAGTTGCTACAGGTAACTGATTGCAAGTGCTTAGACTGTATTGCAATAGGACATGGGTAGCACAGCTGAGTGTACCTTCCATTCAGTGTCACCTCTTCATCACCCCCCCATTTTTTTTATTTTCTTCAGCATTATATTGATGTTTAGTCTATACAGAGTATGCTGGAAAAGAGTGTTTATATCATGTTATCGAAAGATGAAAATAGCGAACGCTATTTCATCAGCCCCAAAACATCTAAACATGAAAATATCGAACATTCAGAACAGATAATTGTTTCCCATGGAAAAAATTTGCTGCTCCGAAACGCATACACACAACACAACCACATCAAACAAACAGCAACCACACACATACACTTAAATTCCTACATCTAACGCTAAACTAAACTAAACATACACTACTATCTACCCACTTACCTTAACCCAAACCCTAACCCTAAGGTCTGTCACTATCGCACACTCACCTAACCCGTGCCCTAACCCTAACTCACTTAAACCACCCCTAACCCTAAAGTCTGTCACTATCGCACACACGACTAACCCGCGCCCTAACCCTAACTCACTTAACCCGCCCCTAACCCTAACGTACAAACAATCGCACACTTACCTGAACCCAACCCGTAACTTTCCACCACAGCGCTTAGAATAGCGAAGCCACAGAAACGGACAACCAAATTCTTTCCCGAGGAAAGAATTTGCTGTTCTGCAGCTTCGCTATTCTTAGCGTTCGCTGAATAGTGTTCGATATCAGAACATTCAAAGTTTTAATACTTCGATGTTCTGATATAGACCCGGAAAAGAGACAGTCAGACATCTGATTTCGTAGAAGTGGTGCATATTTCTTTCAGGGCACATAACAATGGATCAACTTCTTGTCCTTGCATGGATATCAGAGAGATCACAGGACTGTTGGCACTGTCTACGTGTGATATAATTATCTGCTGACCTGCTGTATTTATTAAACACATCTTTCCTGTTGCACTGCTCTTCAGCCTGCCTTACATACTTTTCTTTTAAGTATTGGAGATAATAATTAAGCAAATTAAATGTTTTTACTCCAGTGGATGGTCTTATAGCTTACTACTGTAAAAATATGTGTTTTCTTTGAAAATAACTGCCTTTGCAGATTTGAAATAAACTAATTCGGAAAGTAAATCAATTTAAGAGAACATAACTTCAGTTAGAACACACCAATGATGCCAATAAAAGCATTCATCTCCATTTCACTTCCTTTCAATGATAGACAGAAAATTACACTAATGAAAATATTGCAGTTGTTTGTACATTATTTAATAATAAAAATGTTAGCATGATACAAAAGTAACAGAATTTAAAAGTGCAAAAAATTATTCATTAAGTGAAAGCTACCTTTCATAAAACAAGTCAGGAAAAACATATTAAAATAACCCTAAAGGATTGTAGGATGAAGTAAATAATTTATTAGGAGGTAATACTGTCCCAAAAGAAAAAAAAAACACATCATGAGCAAATAACTTCCATTTGCCGTACCCTATGTGCTCTATTTGTAAATCAAGTCAAAACCATCAACCCATTTCACTACCTCTTCTGTTGACAGTTCTCATAATTAGATTATAATCTTA
The DNA here is from genome assembly GCF_019279795.1 of Protopterus annectens. Lineage (NCBI taxonomy): Eukaryota > Metazoa > Chordata > Ceratodontiformes > Protopteridae > Protopterus > Protopterus annectens. Next base: position 1,097,206,945 of record NC_056725.1, on the reverse strand, counting down.
AACATTTACTCATATTTTTACACTTCAGAATTGTCTATTCGACAAGCAAACACATGGCTTAGAAAACTGCCCACCTGTGGTTCTGATGGATTCATTCGTAAACTTCTAAAAATCTTAGATACTCTTATTGCCAATCTTCTTCAGCACATCATAAACTTGTTTTCTACTTGTGTCACAATTCCTGACTTGGGGAAGGCATCTATACCTCGCACAAAGGATCTTCACAGGTAAGGTAATAATTTAATTATTTCCTCTTATCATTCATCAGCATGCAAATGTATGTCATTATTTCATGACTTCAAGCCTCAGTGGTTTGCCAGAAAACCACAAATTTTATGAGGAAGAGATCAAAAATATAAGGCAAAAAATCTGGACATTCTGCAAAAATCTGGACATTTGAGAGTTATGGGTTTCAGGAACCTCTACATCACCTTAATTATCACAAACCATATCCTCATTATTATGGACCAAAGAATACTCGTGGGTACTTAACTCAAACATTTTAGTAGGGCTTTTAATTCTCAAAAAGCACCAACTTATTTTACAAAAGCTTACTACATTTTCAAGTGTATATTTAAGCTATTATATCTCAATCAGTGTTATTTCAGATTTGAAGTTGGAAACTCTTCCTCCTCATGCATTCAGTTTATGTATCCTGGTGTTTCTCAAGGATCTGCTGTCAGTCCGTTATTGTTTCAGCTTTTATTAACCTTTGTAGAATCTCACTCCTAGATATGCTTGTTTTGTTCTAGACAGATGACATTGATTATTGGCCATATAATTCATCACCCTTTTGTGTATGCTATACACAAGAAAGTAAGGGAGTCCATTCTTGGCTTATTTGCATGATCTTGATTTTAAATTAAAAAAAAAAGAATGAGATTTAGCGTAACAATATGTCTAGATATAGTTCTAAATATTTGGTCTGTTACATATCCATTAGGTCTATACAAAAATTCAGATATCTAGGTTTCTAACTCAGTCAATAACTTAGTTTTATTTTATATCTTCATTATACATCAAATGAACTCAAAGGCATCTTAACTATTAACACATGAGGCTAAAATCACTTTTGGAAAGTTTTTTTTAACAAAAAATTCTCTAGATGAAGACACATTTGGAATCCACTTTTTCTCACGTGTTGGTCCCTGCCATCATTTCACCAGTTCAAGTCTCACATTATCACTCATCTTTTCACAATCTTTGCCTGTAAATATTTCCATAAACAGTTATCCCAGTAGATTAATACAAAGTAAATTTGAGCTCAATAACTTCATGTACCCTTTTACTTTATTCATTAATTCTAGAAAATGTCATTAATCTAACTTCAATTTCTATACCACATACTTACATCCATTGTGCAATCATAATGTATATACTTCTGAAGACAAATCAAAGGCGAACACCTATATGGCTTTTAGACAAAGTTAAACCATAAAGAAAAATATCAGACTGGAAGGCTATCAACTTTTAATAGGAAAAGAAAACTCCTAATTTAACTGATTTTGTCTAAGATAGATGTGTTCAGAAATAAGGAGAAGGCACTCTTGCCAGAATATTTAAGCAAATTTCACACACATATCACGCAATAAACATATTAACACTTGGATTTCCTTAATTGCAGGATAGGCACTGTGAAGTTAAGGGCATCAAAATCACTTTAGGAAAACCTGTTAATCCATTTGATGAAGGTGGGGTAACACTGGATACTTGTAGGAGAAGCCTGGATTTTTTTTTTAACAGAGCACTATTCAGGTTTTAGATAACAAAAAAAATCATAAGTATATGTCTCTAGCTTGGGGCAACTCTTTTTTTTTTTTTTACAATGCATTCAGCTGATTTAAGTATATTTCCTGCATTTTATTGTGGTTTTATAATTTGGACTGATTCCTCAGATCTAGCTCTGTTGAAACTGTCTTGTGTGTATCTCTGAAGCTCTGCACTAGTTGCTAAACTGCTTTGAAATTCCTTTAAGTGTTAATTAGCTTGGGGGTTTCTGATAACATTAAAACCTGTGTTGGTTACACTTCTTGTAGTCATTTTAAACAGAGTTGCTTGCTACTGAGATTTGTCTGCATACATCAACTGGACATAAGCTGATTTAAGTATATTTCCTGCATTTTATTGTGGTTTTATAATTTGGACTGATTCCTCAGATCTAGCTCTGTTGAAACTGTCTTCCCCACCCCCTCCCTGTTCTTGGTAGTAGTTTAAATTTGGTGGCTTTTGCAGTGCCCGCCCCACTGTAGATTTGATCTAGGACACTCCCCCAGTCCCATCTCTTTACCGCATTCTATCTAATAAACCCTTTCTGCACTTGCTTTTAGTCCTTTTTAATTTAATTACTTTTTTTTCAAACTGTGTGTGGACTAATATTGCTACATACTCAAGTGTGCCAGCTTGCACTGCATGTGAATTGTTTTTACTGTTTTGCTACTTTTCTGGAAAAAAAAAAAATTCTGCTTTTACTGTATTTGTATTTCTTCCTAATTTATTTTGCTTTTGCGTCATCTTAAAAGTACTCAGTTGTATTTATTACTTCTTGGTGCAACTCATTCTAAGCCTTTTAGTTTAAGCACTTGGGCTTCAGACCAGTTGTTTTACATTAAGAAGGTTTGTGGTTTGCACTGTAGTGGCAGGACAGGTAGCTTGCATCCTTCTAAGTTGGGAACTGCTGATTGAGGGCTCAGTGTCAGTTATTCTAAAAGTGTATTAATTCTGGTTTGAGCACTTGGGCTTCAGGCCAGTTATTTTACATTAAAGGGTTCGTGGTCTGCACTCTTGTGGGAGGAGAGGCTGGACTCTGCCCTTCTGAGCTGGAATTTCTGGTTAAAGGCTTATAGTGCCTGCATATTTGAACTGCTTCTTACTGAAATTGGTACACCTTGTTTGCTGTAGCATAGACTAGATCCAGGCCTGCTGAATCTAGTTTGTTTGTATAACTTAAGCACTAATCCAGGCATTCTTCAAAGTATTCAATTGTATTTATTACTGCTTGGTAGTAACTTGATTAAAGTGTAGCTATCATTCTAAGTCTTTTGGATTAAGCACTTGCCTGCATATTTCAACTGTTTCTTACTGTAATTGGTACACCTTGTTTGCTGTAGTCCTCTCTTAAAACCTAGTTGCCTCATGGTTTTGGCGTCCTTTCAGGCTTGTTGGCTGTTGGTGAAGCACCCACCAAGAGGAGAAAACGCTGAGAGAAGAAAGGAGCCACTTTTGAGATTTTAAGTATTTTTCCTCTGTTTATTTGCTAAGTTTTTCTGCATAGTTGCCTAGTTTGAGCATTTTCTGGCTTGTTAAACTTTTTTATTTCTTTTGGCCCCAAAATTTTTAAGGTTTTTTGCCTTTTATTTTTTTTAAGGGGGCAAGAATTACGGCAAGTAGATAGGACTACATAATATTATTACTTTTTCATTGAAAAGAGTATTTATTTTTGGTTTGCACTTCATAACAACACACCAGTAATATTAATAAGACACATATCAAATATACCAGCTTGAAAATGTGCAATATGTATTGTTTTTTTTTTTAAATATACATCAAAAACAGATCATACTAATGGCTATATCAGACTTCTTCTGGTACCTAGCAATAATAGACCATGTCTTAATAATTTTAAGGGGAAGCACAGCAAATGTATCATATTAATATAGCATGACTTTCAGTTACAAAATGCACTTGGCTGGTGGATCCAACTGTGAAAACACATATATAACTTCTGTGAAAACCATACATAACTTTATCTTTATGTAATGATGTTTGCTGCATGTGAGTGTCTAAAATAGGGAGGGGGAGTCACAAGTCCAGTGGGAAAAAATCTCTATTCTGAAGAAATAAATAGGATTTTACTAATTATGTATTAATAACTCAATACCTAGTTATTTTTAGGCCATTGTATCAAGTTCACAAAATAAAAACTGTGTATGAAGCAAAATGTCAGCAGTAAAGGCAAATAAACTAAAGCAACTCAGCCTGTCCTTGAAAGGCTATACCTCTGTCCCTTAAGTATAATATAAAATGTTAAACTGTGGCAGGGCCTTTCTTTGAAAGGTTACATCTCTTCTCTCTCACTGAGATTTCTTTACTGAAACCCCCAGAAAATAACAATAGGGTATTCAGCTACAAAGCACATATAAACCTGCAATTTTAAACTGAGAGCTTCTAGGCGACACACCTCTGAATTTCATCCCACAGCTTAGCTACACAAAAGCATAGTATTGCACCCACGGCATGCTACAAAATGAAATAATATATCTTGTTGTGGTGAAATATACAGGAATTTTACTTCTAACATAATCAAAACTTAGCACACATATTCTGAATATGAGTTTTATCCAGTCTTTTGTGCAGAAGTCAAATAGCCCTACATGGAAAACAAAAATAGTACCGAACTGTGACAACAAAACACTCTGAAACACTGAATTTACAAGTTGTATATAAGAGACCATATGTCAGTCCCAGAAGGTAGTTCACAATAAAAAAAAATCAGAACTTCTGACAAGATACTTGGCACAAAACACATATACTGTTCCAATGCACTTTCAGAGTCCTTTCTGAGAGGGTACACAATTTTTTACTGAGAAGGAATTACTTAATTACAATGACCATGTTACTCTTTGAGAGATATTATGCATCCAACAAACCTTATCAATAATCAGTGAACAGTGATCATGTAGATACAATTATTTATGGGAATCATTCTCATGTGCAATTGCCAAAAGTGGTGAAATAATTGTCACAGTAATGCATTTCCACTTGCTCCTACAGGGCACCCCACTCCCATATCAACTGCCACAAAAAATTAATAAAAAGTGGATGGTGCTGAGGGAAATGTGTATCATTAACAAATGGATACAGATCTATCTAGTTTCCTATCAGAAAAAAAGTGAAAAAAAAAAATAAAGGATTACAACAAATATATTTCATATCAGCGTTTTCAGAGACTATGCTCTCTACCCAGACACATGCTAACATCCACCAAGCCACAGCAATCATCACTTTATTGTGCTCACTCTGTCTTTTTCTTTCATCCACTGACTATCCGCCAAGCAGATAACTACTTTTGGTGACCACCTGTGATTACCAGAAATGGTAAAAAATGTATTTCAAGCTGCTGCTCTGATAGATCCCCTTTTTCTGTCAGTTATTATAAAAGTACATAAAACAATATTCTGCTGTGGGGGGTGTCAGACATTACCATGCTCTATCATATCTGATTTCCTAAAAGAAAGTAAAATAAAAGACATGCCTGCAAGAGAAAACTGTCCTGAATATCTTCACATCTGTACTTTCCAGTAGCCTGTAATCGTATGACTACAGACTGCTGGTTAGGCACTGTGATCAGTTGCTACAGGTAACTGATTGCAAGTGCTTAGACTGTATTGCAATAGGACATGGGTAGCACAGCTGAGTGTACCTTCAATTCAGTGTCACCTCTTCATCACCCCCCCATTTTTTTTATTTTCTTCCAATTATATTGATGTTTAGTCTATACAGAGTATGCTGGAAAAGAGTGTTTATATCATGTTATCGAAAGATGAAAATAGCGAACGCTATTTCATCAGCCCCAAAACATCTAAACATGAAAATATCAAACATTCAGAACAGATAATTGTTTCCCATGGAAAAAATTTGCTGCTCCGAAACGCATACACACAACACAACCACATCAAACAAACAGCAACCACACACATACACTTAAATTCCTACATCTAACGCAAAACTAAACTAAACATACACTACTATCTACCCACTTACCTTAACCCAAACCCTAACCCTAAGGTCTGTCACTATCGCACACTCACCTAACCCGTGCTCCTAACCCTAACTCACTTAAACCAATTCTAACCCTAAAGTCTGTCACTATCGCACCACTAACCCGCCTTCTAACCCTAACTCACTCTAACCCGCCCCTAACCCTAACGTACAAACAATCGCACACTTACCTGAACCCAACCCAGAACTTTCCACCACAGCGCGAATAGCGGCCACAGAAGGATTAACCAAATTCTTTCCCGAGGAAAGAATTTGTTGTTCTGCAGCTTCGCTATTCTTATGCTCGCTGAATAGTGTTCGATATCAGAACATTCAAAGTTTTAATACTTGATGTTCTGATATAGACCCGGAAAAGAGACAGTCAGACATCTGATTTCGTGAGAAGTGGTGCATATTTCTTTCAGGGCACATAACAATGGATCAACTTCTTGTCCTTGCATGGATATCAGAGAGATCACAGGACTGTTGGCACTGTCTACGTGTGATATAATTATCTGCTGACCTGCTGTATTTATTAAACACATCTTTCCTGTTGCACTGCTCTTCAGCCTGCCTTACATACTTTTCTTTTAAGTATTGGAGATAATAATTAAGCAAATTAAATGCATTTACTCCAGTGGATGGTCTTATAGCTTACTACTGTAAAAATATGTGTTTTCTTTGAAAATAACTGCCTTTGCAGATTTGAAATAAACTAATTCGGAAAGTAAATCAATTTAAGAGAACATAACTTCAGTTAGAACACACCAATGATGCCAATAAAAGCATTCATCTCCATTTCACTTCCTTTCAACGATAGACAGAAAATTACACTAATGAAAATATTGCAGTTGTTTGTACATTATTTAATAATAAAAATGTTAGCATGATACAAAAGTAACAGAATTTAAAAGTGCAAAAAAATTATTCATTAAGTGAAAGCTACCTTTCATAAAACAAGTCAGGAAAAACATATTAAAATAACCCTAAAGGATTGTAGGATGAAGTAAATAATTTATTAGGAGGTAATACTGTCCCAAAGAAAAAAAACACATCATGAGCAAATAACTTCCATTTGCACCCTATGTGCTCTATTTGTAAATCAAGTCAAAACCATCAACCCATTTCACTACCTCTTCTGTTGACAGTTCTCATAATTAGATTATAATCTTAAACATTTACTCATATTTTTACACTTCAGAATTGTCTATTCGACAAGCAAACACATGGCTTAGAAAACTGCCCACCTATGGTTCTGATGGATTCATTCGTAAATTTCTAAAAATCTTAGATACTCTTATTGCCAATCTTCTTCAGCACATCATAAACTTGTTTTCTACTTGTGTCACAATTCCTGACTTGGGGAAGGCATCTATACCTCGCACAAAGGATCTTCACAGGTAAGGTAATAATTTAATTATTTCCTCTTATCATTCATCAGCATGCAAATGTATGTCATTATTTCATGACTTCAAGCCTCAGTGGTTTGCCAGAAAACCACAAATTTTATGAGGAAGAGATCAAAAATATAAGGCAAAAAATCTGGACATTCTGCAAAAATCTGGACATTTGAGAGTTATGGGTTTCAGGAACCTCTACATCACCTTAATTATCACAAACCATATCCTCATTATTATGGACCAAAGAATACTCGTGGGTACTTAACTCAAACATTTTAGTAGGGCTTTTAATTCTCAAAAAGCACCAACTTATTTTACAAAAGCTTACTACATTTTCAAGTGTATATTTAAGCTATTATATCTCAATCAGTGTTATTTCAGATTTGAAGTTGGAAACTCTTCCTCCTCATGCCTTCAGTTTATGTATCCTGGTGTTTCTCAAGGATCTGCTGTCAGTCCGTTATTGTTTCAGCTTTTATTAACCTTTGTAGAATCTCACTCCTAGATAAGCTTGTTTTGTTCTAGACAGATGACATTGATTATTGGCCATATAATTCATCACCCTTTTGTGTATGCTATACACAAGAAAGTAAGGGGGTCCATTCTTGGCTTATTTGTATGATCTTGATTTTAAATTAAAAAAAAAAGAATGAGATTTAGCGTAACAATATGTCTAGATATAGTTCTAAATATTTGGTCTGTTACATATCCATTAGGTCTATACAACAATTCAGATATCTAGGTTTCTAACTCAGTCAATAACTTAGTTTTATTTTATATCTTCATTATACATCAAATGAACTCAAAGGCATCTTAACTATTAACACATGAGGCTAAAATCACTTTTGGAAAGTTTTTTTTAACAAAAAATTCTCTAGATGAAGACACATTTGGAATCCACTTTTTCTCACGTGTTGGTCCCTGCCATCATTTCACCAGTTCAAGTCTCACATTATCACTCATCTTTTCACAATCTTTGCCTGTAAATATTTCCATAAACAGTTATCCCAGTAGATTAATACAAAGTAAATTTGAGCTCAATTACTTCATGTACCCTTTTACTTTATTCATTCATTCTAGAAAATGTCATTAATCTAACTTCAATTTCTATACCACATACATCCATTGTCCAATCATAATGTATATACTTCTGAAGACAAATCAAAGGCGAACACCTATATGGCTTTTAGACAAAGTTAAACCATAAAGAAAAAAAATCAGACTGGAAGGCTATCAACTTTTAATAGGAAAAGAAAACTCCTAATTTAACTGATTTTGTCTAAGATAGATGTGTTCAGAAATAAGGAGAAGGCACTCTTGCCAGAATATTTAAGCAAATTTCACACACATATCACACAATAAACATATTAACACTTGGATTTCCTTAATTGCAGGATAGGCACTGTGAAGTTAAGGGCATCAAAATCACTTTAGGAAAACCTGTTAATCCATTTGATGAAGGTGGGGTAACACTGGATACTTGTAAGAGAAGCTTGGATTTTTTTTTAACAGAGCACTATTCAGGTTTTAGATAACAAAAAAAATCATAAGTATATGTCTCTAGCTTGGGGCAACTCTTTTTTTTTTTTTTACAATGCATTCAGCTGATTTAAGTATATTTCCTGCATTTTATTGTGGTTTTATAATTTGGACTGATTCCTCAGATCTAGCTCTGTTGAAACTGTCTTGTGTGTATCTCTGAAGCTCTGCACTAGTTGCTAAACTGCTTTGAAATTCCTTTAAGTGTTAATTAGCTTGGGGGGTTTCTGATAACATTAAAACCTGTGTTGGTTACACTTCTTGTAGTCATTTTAAACAGAGTTGCTTGCTACTGAGATTTGTCTGCATACATCAACTGGACATAAGCTGATTTAAGTATATTTCCTGCATTTTATTGTGGTTTTATAATTTGGACTGATTCCTCAGATCTAGCTCTGTTGAAACTGTCTTCCCCCCCTCCCTGTTCTTGGTAGTAGTTTAAATTTGGTGGCTTTTGCAGTGCCCGCCCCACTGTAGATTTGATCTAGGACACTCCCCCAGTCCCATCTCTTTACCGCATTCTATCTAATAAACCCTTTCTGCACTTGCTTTTAGTCCTTTTTAATTTAATTACTTTTTTTCAAACTGTGTGTGGACTAATATTGCTACATACTCAAGTGTGCCAGTTTGCACTGCATGTGAATTGTTTTTACTACTGTTTTTGCTACTTTTCTGAAAAAAAAAATTCTGCTTTTACTGCATTTGTATTTCTTCCTAATTTATTTTGCTTTTGCGTCATCTTAAAAGTACTCAGTTGTATTTATTACTTCTTGGTGCAACTCATTCCAAGCCTTTTAGTTTAAGCACTTGGGCTTCAGACCAGTTGTTTTACATTAAGAAGGTTTGTGGTTTGCACTGTAGTGGCAGGACAGGTAGCTTGCATCCTTCTAAGTTGGGAACTGCTGATTGAGGGCTCAGTGTCAGTTATTCTAAAAGTGTATTAATTCTGGTTTGAGCACTTGGGCTTCAGGCCAGTTATTTTACATTAAAAGGGTTCGTGGTCTGCACTCTTGTGGGAGGAGAGGCTGGACTCTGCCCTTCTGAGCTGGGAATTTCTGGTTAAAGGCTTATAGTGCCTGCATATTTGAACTGCTTCTTACTGAAATTGGTACACCTTGTTTGCTGTAGCATAGACTAGATCCAGGCCTGCTGAATCTAGTTTGTTTGTATAACTTAAGCACTAATCCAGGCATTCTTCAAAGTATTCAATTGTATTTATTACTGCTTGGTAGTAACTTGATTAAAGTGTAGCTATCATTCTAAGTCTTTTGGATTAAGCACTTGCCTGCATATTTCAACTGTTTCTTACTGTAATTGGTACACCTTGTTTGCTGTAGTCCTCTCTTAAAACCTAGTTGCCTCATGGTTTTGGCGTCCTTTCAGGCTTGTTGGCTGTTGGTGAAGCACCCACCAAGAGGAGAAAACGCTGAGAGAAGAAAGGAGCCACTTTTGAGATTTTAAGTATTTTTCCTCTGTTTATTTGCTAAGTTTTTCTGCATAGTTGCCTAGTTTGAGCATTTTCTGGCTTGTTAAACTTGATTTCTGCATTAGTAGCTGTATTTAGAGCACAACCAAAAGCTGTTTACTGAATTTCCTGTTTGCACTTAATTTCAAAATAGTTTTTTTTCAAAACTTGCATATTTTCTGTCTTTGGCCTAGCACTCGTGTGGGGTCATTTACTGTACTCCAAAAAAAAAAAAAAAGCTCAGCACTTGTCTTAAAAGCATCTTCTTTTAAGGTTTAGCACTTCTGTATTATACAAAGTCCCTCACTAGCGAACCCCCCCCCAAGAGTACCCACTTCCTTACTAAGTCCTCTCTTATTCAGTTACACCCCTAACTTCTTAATTTCTCTAGCATGTCGAAGGGCCAGATGCTGGCGTCCTCCCCTGTCCAGTTGGTGAATCTGGGAAAATTGAGGCAATGTTACAATTGCCTCATGTACACAGACAACCCTCTCCTCCTCCCACATAACACAAATACTTGCGAGAGATGCAGCTATTTGGCCAAACTGGCTCTCAACTCAGGACTGGCAAGACCAGACAGGAGGAGAAGGCAACTACACACACCACAAAACCAGTCTCACATAAAGCTATCACAACAATGAATCAAACACATAAACACACAAAGACATACTCGGAGGCTCTGAGCAAAAATTTACCTAAACAGCAGAGGCCTCCAAAGCAGACAACCAAGCAACTGCCACCTCATGACACACCACAGGCAACACATAAACCACAAAATCAGTGTGCAAAGCAGTCACAGCCCTTAAGGCCAAATACAACACCAAACATACTTGTCATAGGTGACTCCATAGTCAGACACACTGACGTCCCACTCACCAGGCTGAATAAGGAGAGGGTCACAGTAAGCTGCCTATCGGGCGCTAGAATCCGCCACATAACACAAGCACTCTGGTCACTCCACAGCAAGTACAAATATGACAAAGTCATTGTCCATGCTGGTGTGAACGACCTGAGACGTACCTCCCTCGACTACATGAAAAGAGACATAGAGGAGCTCTCTGATTATGTAGCCCAGGCAGGTATGACCCTGACCCTGAGCAGTATCCTTCCTTCACCAAGAATGATGCCACAACATAGAGACAAGATGATCAGCTTTAACAATTGGCTTAATTTCTGGTGTCATTCAAAGGGGATCCAGTGTCTGTCTGCCTAGGATGACATGCTTGACAAGCCACGCTGCTTTGCAAGGGATGGCTTGCACCTGTCACCCCTGGGATTCCGGATATTGGCTGAGGCTCTTGCCACCCCCATAGTGCCTTTTTAGGCAAGGCTCAAATTCTAAACCTACCACCCTAGAAAACAAAATGGGAAGAAACTAAGCCTAATCCTGCTCAATGCCAGAAGTCTAAATCTCAAGATGCACGTAGTCGAGGCCCTTCTCAGTATGGAGAACATCGATGTCTGTGCTGTAACTGAAACCTGGTTCAAGGCTCCTGAGAGCACCCCGGCACTATCAGGTTTTACCTCATATCATGCGTTCCGCCCCCAAAACCCGGACCACACCACAAAAGGAGGGGGTGTATCCATATTCATCAAGGATACCCACACCTCCAGGTTGGTGGCAACGCACAAAGCATCGGAAACCATCCAGGTGCAATTAACCATAGGCAAAACTGCTCTACAATTTGTAGCATGCTACAGGCCACCCTCTCAAACTCAGGAACCCCACACAGCCTTCCTGAAGACACTGGACGGTATAAATGTATCTCCAAACACCATTATATTGGGTGACTTCAACTACCCGAATATAGACTGGGAACATTACTCAAGCCCCAACTTTTAGCCCAAAGGTTCCTGGAGTTCATAAATTCAAATGCCATGGAACAACTAGTCACCATTCCCACAAGAGGAGAAAATATACTAGATCTCATCATCACAAACATGGGGACAAATGCTCCACACGGAAGTATATCCCTCATTGGTGAGATCAGATCATAAACCAATCTCACTGGAAATTCACATCCCGCCCCACCCCAAACAAAAGACCACAGTGAAGAACTTCTCTAAAGCAAACTTCACACTACTCAAGACTGGTGTGGTATCCTTCAAGGGCCCCGAGCCAGTGGAAACCACAACCCAAGCTGCTGAAGCCCTTACAAATGCCTTCTACAAACACCTCCAGGACTGCATGGATCAGGCAATCCCTAATAAAACCAAGACTCTTTCCACCAAGGGCAAACGTCCAGTCTGGTGGACCCCAGCCATAAATAAACTTTACAATAAGAGGAGAAAGCTGTTACATGATAGAGCAAAATCCATAAAAGAGAAGACACCCTTGATCATTATTAGTAAAAAATACGAGCACTCATAAAATCATCCAAGGCCAACTTTGAGAGAAAAATTGCCATAGATTCAAAAAGACAATCATAAGGCCTTCTTCAGCTATGTTAGAAACCTGGGTGGAATCTCCCAGATATGCTCAGAATTAGTCCAAAATGATACAAAAATCACTGAACCCACAGACATTGCCAACATACTGGCGGACAGGTTCAGTGCAAACTTCACCCCCCTCTCCCCCCTAAAAGGAGAGATAACTATCCCAGTGGAGTGTAGCCTCCCAGACATCTCAAATGCGCAGGTAAAAGCTGCTCTCTCTAAAGCTAAAAACACAGCATCAATGGGATCGGATGGTGTCCCCGGCTGTGTGCTACACAAACTCAATGAGGAACTAAACCCGCACATAAGGCAGCTGTTTAATCTTAGCCTTACCACAGGATACGTGCCCAAGGAGTGGCGTACGGCAACTGTGGTCCCACTCCACAAAGGCGGTGCCTCTACGGACCCTGGTAATTACCGCCCCATAAGCTTAACAAGCCTGGTCTGCAAAGCTATGGAGAGAATCATAATGGAACTCATAAACAAAGACATAGGGGACTTGCAGACATTGGACCCGACCCAGTTTGGCTTCGTCAAGGGCAGATCATGCCTTTTGAACTTGGTCGACTTCTTCGAAACAGTCACCAAGGCCATTGATGAGGGAAAGGCAGTCCATACAGCCTACCTTGACCTTGCAAAAGCTTTCGACACAATACCCCACTCAGGTATTATAGAGAAACTTACCAGCTTAAATGTAAACCCATATGTCACAAGATGGGTTGCAAACTGGCTAAAGGACAGAACCCACAGGGTCAGAGTTGCTGGCACCATGTCAGACTCAAGCTGGTCACAAGTGGTGTCCCACAGGGCTCAGTCCTTGGCCCCTGTTGTTCGGCATCTACTTCTCAGAAGTACAGGCAAACATAGGAGGACTATGGCTGACAAAGTTTGCAGATGACTGCAAACTGGGCGCTATAGTGGAAAGTACATCGGACACAGATATCCTTCAGAGGGTCTCACGGAAACTGATAGCTGGTGCCAGAGCCATGGCCTGAAGTTAAATGCCAAAAAATGTATAGTCATACCCTTCGGGAAAAACAAGGTAACCTCAAGCTACCATATAGGTGGCAATCCACTAAGCACAGAAGAGGTTATCAGGGACCTGGGGACCCAGGTTGACAGTGGCCTTTCTTTTGACACTCACATTGCTAAAGTGGTTAGAAAGACCTTCTACATTGCCCACCTGATCATGAAGGGATTCACATCCAGATCAAGTGAGGTCATTGTTCCCCTGTACTCTTCACTTATCAGACCAATGATCGAGTACAATGCCCCATTCGGGATGTATCTCACCTGACACCTGCAGCAATTGGAGAGACCCCAAAAGTTCCTCACCAAAAGGATAAAGGGATTCCAAAATCTGTCATATGCTGCCAGACTGAAGAAACTCCAGCTCTATTCAGTCGCATACCGTCTGCTCAGAGGTGACCTGTGCCTGACATACAAGGCCATGTCCAACCCAGAATTAATGGACATGCTCCACCTCAAAAAATCCAAATCTACTGGATCCACTAGAGCAAGCGACTTAAACCTTAGCACGGATATAAATAAGACATGCTGGAGGGATAGATTTGTCACTTAGAGACTCCCTATGCTGTGGAATAAAATCCCGGTCCATGTGAGGCAGAGCACCTCGCTGGCTCTGTTCAAGAGAAATCTTGACCGGTGGATGGGAGATCATAGGTTTACCCCGGGAATAATCTCTGTGTCACTGCTGGACAGAGGCAAAACAAACTAATGGGCACAATATTTTTTAACATAAGGGGTGGCGTAAGCCACAAAACTTTGGGCTAGGCTTATAAATGCCTTAGGGCAGATAGCCTAGTATAAACCTATGAACCTATGAAACATGTACCCAAATGAATGAGCTTGTCAAACTTTCTGAATAGGTTGGAAGAAAACTATCAATTTTATAAATAACTGTGTTCCAGTTTATAATTTTATAATAAGACTGGGTGTGACCTATGATGATTTTAATTAAATATAATGAAACCCAGAGTTGTTTCTTGAACAAAAGATCATGGACACTACTGTGAATATCAAAGAATGTAACTTCTTGGCTTTTTTCACTGAGCATGACAGTTTGTTTTTTATTCTGTCAAGAGATTTGAGGTTGCTGTCAAAGGCAGAAAGAACAAAACATTAACAAGGGCCAGTCAGGCATATCAAAATTATATTGCCTTTGAGATTCAAAGAGTGAATAAAATTAAGAAAGGCTTTGAGTATGCAGCAAATCATGGTTGTTCTGGTCATACACATGATGCATCATCAGAAGAAGCATTTACTTTGGAAACACCCGGCCAGCCCTGGGTCTATAATTAGTGCTGAAAGCAGGTAGTTACTATCAGACAGGCCAGCATATAATTTGAACAAACTGAGGGGTAAGATAAGGATATAGGGACCACACTGGAAGAATCAGAATAGAACGAGCAACAATGTGCTAAGTACTGGGTGTACAGCAGCGCAAGTTTTCCACTGAAGGACAATAGATGGCCATTTTAGACGAAATGCTACTGCCACATGGTCAGACATTTAGCAGGAATAGATATTCAGCAGCAGACCACACCCCCTACTATAGGTCATTGATACAGAAATATGAGCACACTCATCCAAGTCCTAAATCACATCACAAAATTAAAACAAAGCTGTTCTGCAACCAGAGTTATTTTACTCCACTAGCATTCTAATAGCCACGATATAACTTTTGTCCTAAATTTTTTCAAATTGCTCTGAAGAAAAAAACTTCAAATGTTTACTAAAATTAAAACTAAACCCAATAACTGGAATAAAATAATTATATATTGATAGTTCAATATTGTTTCTATAATTGTCACAGTCTTCTTTTTAGAAATACTAAAATTAGACAGTGTTTTTAGTTTTGATTATTGCTATTTGCCAGCAAAATACAGTTATCTAGGATACAGTTATCTATACAGGCATACATTCTTTGACAGTTACACTAGTTGTGACAGAGGCTGTTCGTAGGACCTTAACTACCCTTTCTTTGCAAAATGCTGGTAGGTCATTATTCTTTCCAGCAAAAATTAACATAATTTTGAAAATGCTGCTGTTCATTAAAAGGTTGATATTACAGAAAGTTGTTATGTATATGGAGATTAGTCATATATGGGACCGCTATATTGCTATGCAGTGTTCATGGCAACTATTCCAACATTTTGTCCATTTCTTTGATGTGAGAAAAATGGGGAAAATGAATGAAAATGAAACGTTTAGCAATGTTATGTAATAACTAAGAAAATAAAGTGGGGGGACACAGATAATTAGGCAGAACCATACCAAAACTCCTCACATACATATAGAATTAGAAGCAGATGCTGTTTAATAATTTCTAAATATTCTTGGGTATGGCACAGCTAACAAAACTGACAGTTTATAAATGTTAAAGTTCGGGCACCTTTCATTAAAAAGTATGTATACTTGTCTGAAATGTGAGGTAACATTGATAAACAGAACATCATTGCAGAGAAACATTACCACTTATGTATTACATTACAGAAACAAATGAATAACAAACACTACCATTGGGCGTTAGTAGCATATGAAACTTTCTCTAAAAATCTTGATATGGCAAGGTTTGTACATAAGGATCTCATGATATTAAGTTTCCAGAGAAGTCAGGTGCCCACAGAAACAACCTAAAAACTGAAAGACTAGTTCACAATAAGAAAAACTGAAACACTAGTTAATCCTAGCATGTATTATATAATGAATGGATTTACTATTATTTGAGCTAGGAGTGCTCAGCATGTTGTATCCATTGCATTAGAATAGTCTAGGCTGGCAGAAGGGCACATTGCCTTGATGGGGAACATTCCAGAATATCTAAATTGTGAGAAGATGAGACAGGTTGCACTTCATGCCACCAGCACCTGGCTTGAAAAATGGAAAAGGCCTCAGTGAACCTTAGTGAAATAGCATATGATCCAATCACCCGCTTCATTTTATGAATAACAGCAGGTGTGCTACTTGAATAGTTAATTCAGATGCTACTGTACTAAAACTAATTTAGGAAGGCAATTTACTTGGATATAGGTTGTCATAATAGTTAAGGTATTCACCTAATAGTCAAAGGGTACAGGGTTTGATTCTGACCACTGGTTATTGACTAGGCTTGTAATAGTTTGCAGACTGGTAGCCTAGTATTTGCTTATGAAAAGCACCTTATGAAGTTTCTTAGAACTTTTATAAGTATATAGCTCCCCAATATAGTATAAGCCATTATGTTTGTTAGTGTACTACTCAGAGCATGGATAAAACAAGCTGTTCTTGAAAGAATTACACTGAAACATTACACCTTCCCAATGACTAAATATTAATGCACTCTATTTGAATACAATAAATGCAATTGTTTAGTTGCCCTTTAACCATCTGCAAAATACACTCATCAAAATATTTTAACAGATGTGCTGATGGCTGTGTGGCACAATCCCAAAAAAATGACTTATTTTCTCATTGAATTAATACTTCATTCTACTTCAACTACTTTGCACGTGTGCACCAGATGATAGCGTCCATGCAAGATGTGGAGCTGGACCCATCCTTTATCATTCTTTGTTCCTATACACCCTGAGGCTGTTTGACTGTAGCCTACTTCAAGACACCACTTTCTACTTTTAAAAATGTCATTTTTTTTCTTCTCACTTCAAATTCCATGCAACAATTATCATTAATAAATGTAATTTCCAATATCTAAATTTAATTTCAGTTTTTCTCTTTCATTGTTCTTTTTTCTCCTTTTTACCTACGCTTGTTAACACATTTTTCCATTCTAGACATTAATCCTGTTACAGTCAAAATTCCCATTATAAAGAACTAATGCTGACCAGACTGCACTTCTTAATTTCTAACAATCTATATTAAGTCCACAGGTCTTATTAGAGCCCTGGGGAAACAGACAATATATCCAGCCTGAAGATATCTCTGTTACACATATTCCAGTCCCAAGGTTATATCCAATATATTAGTAAACATATTTTGTGCAAACTTTACTCTACCTACCACATTGCTACTCCCAATATCCCTCAAAATTTAATTTCCCTTGAAATCACCTTATAAAAAGTCTTAAAATTAAAGTCAAAGACAAAAAGTAACACTTCCATGGGGCCAGATTGTATACCAGGCTGCATTCCCATCAGTGCCAAGTATGCACTATGTGAGCCTCTATTAAACCTTTCAATCTCAGCCTATCTACAGGGTTTATGTCTGATGCCTGAAGAACAGAAACTGCAACATCTCTACACAAGGGTTGCACCTTTATAGATCCACGCAACTATATGCCCATCAGCCTCACCAGCATTATATGCAAAATCATGGAACATACCAAAGCAGAACTCATTTATGCAGATACAGACAATCTAAACAATCTAGATCCCTATCAGTTTGGTTTTGTGAAGAGCAGGTCCTGTCTCCTGAATCTGGCAATCTAATTTGAAAAGGATACAGAGTCTAGGGACAGTGATCACTCAGTGCACACTGCTTATCATAATCTAGCAAAGGCTTTGACACTATCCCCATGCTGGTATGGTTTAAAAATTAAACAGACAATGTAAACTACTTTGTTATCAGCTGGATTGCAAATTGGCTATAAAAATGATCTCAGGTTGTGAAAGTCACTGGTACCCTCTCTGAATGTAACACTGTCACTAGTATGGTAAATAGGATGCTGGGGTCTCTCCTGTTTTGTATTTATTCTACAGACATCATGTCCAATATACCAGAAGTGTGTGGTTGAACACCTTTGCTGATTACTGCAAGTTATCTGGTCATCCACTGATACTAAACAGCTTCAGCAAGGGTTGGAATATGTACATATCAGGTGCACTAAAAAATGTCTCACATTAAATGCAAAAAGATGCAGTATGGTATCATTCAGTAAAAACAGCTGTTCCCACCTCATATGTTTTAAATGGTACTCCTCTTCAGAGAGACAGGGTCATAACAGACCTGGGTACTTATGTGGATAATTCTCTCTCATTTGATCTCATGTTTCCACAGTAATCAGAATATCTTCTATCTGTCCCAGTTAATTTCCAAGGGAATGTCTTCAAACCTATAGGCTGCTCTGAGGTGATCTGTATCTTGCTTTTGAGTCATGAAAGACCCAGTCCTATTTGACCTCCTTTTTCTTTGCAATACCAGTGGCTCTACAAACCTCCAAACTAGGGACTAAAATTTACACCAACAAATAAACAAGGCTCACTGGAGAGATAGGTTCCTAACTCAATGCATTCCCAGCCTATGGAATAAGTTACCACTTCAGATCAAACAAAGTGCAGCATTGACTACCTTTAAGGCAAGTCTTGGTGATTGGATGGATAGACACAATTTTACTCCAGTATCAACATATACAGCCCTGTTCAGTTTGGGAGGTAAAAAGAAATGATGTTCGTACCATAATGTTCCATCTGTGCTGTCATTTTCATTCTTCCTCAACATATGGGTTCTGATCCGATCCTTGGATCTGACCCAGCCGTTACTATAGCTCATGGCCACATAAAAGCTCTCAAGCTCCACCCTACTCACAATGTACCAACCCCTAAATTACCTCAGATGTTGTCTGCTAGATGACATAAAGTAAGCAATATTAATATAATATTCCTGACAGAAGAAGCCATTATCTTGAGCTCAACATTAAGTCACAGTTGTGTCCTTATAAACTCTCATTCTTCCAGAAGTCCATAATGACAAAGGATAGAGGCTGGTGGGCAGGAAGGTTAGGAAGAATGAAAGTGGACAACACAGATGAAATATTATGATAAGTACATAACATCTTTATCTGATGTTGTCAAATTTCATTCTATCCTCAAAGGCGATAGAGGCTGGTTTTGGAGAAGGTCCTAGAAGAGGAAAGTAAAATGTTTTGTTAGC